>NW_010160248.1:3810-5930 GCF_000695765.1 Mesitornis unicolor | reverse complement strand
TCCCTCCCTCCCTTCCTCCCTCCCTTCCTTCTCTTTTAGTTTTATTTTTCCTTCTTCACCCACAAACGGGGATGCCCTGCTCACAGGCACCTCTCCCCTGTTATTAACTGCTCTGCAGAGGCAACCACTGCAGTTGCCACAGCAATGCTCTGTGTGCTGCCACGCACGACTTCCCCACTCACACACGATGCCCACCACAAAGACGTTGAAAAACATATGCTGAGGGGTAAACACATCCCTATCCAAACAGGACCCCTTTCTGCTGACCAGCTTCGTGATTTCCTCTTCCCCCTGTAATACGCTGCAGTCCTTTGGTTGACCCTTACTCAGCAGTTAATTATTCCTAATGAAAGAAAATTCCTGGTTGAGCAATGATGGAGTAAAACATTCATGAGAAATATAGTTAGCAAACTGCCAAGGACTTTAAATGCTATGGAATGAAACATTATAGGTATATTAATAATCTCTGTGCTTCTCATGGACCGGGGGACTTTACAGAACAAGAGAGTAAACCAAAAGACATACCAAGTAAAGGAGTGGCCTTTTTCCCCAGCTGAAGCAATGAGGACCTCCCCAATCATGGTTAACAAGTGTCTGTAGAAAAGAAATGACATAAAGAAGATTTTTACCTATGTGGCCAAATTATTTTACCACTGCAACTAGTAGGCAAGTCAGCTTTACCATCACTTCCCACAGTAACCACCTCATCTGTACACAGGTCACGGCTGGAGAAACAGAGAAGGTGGAAAGTTTTTCGACCCATCAAATATCAGGAGATTGTCTGTGAGATTATCATAAGAAAAAGATGCGTCAACATCCCCAAACACGCAAAGAAAATAGACCGAGAGGAAACAAAACTGGACAACGCTTTGCCAGACCTTTTTTGGCTTTACATGCAAATCATTTTGTACCAGCACCATCCACAGTAGCCATGAATGTCTTCATAAGCCACATTCATGGGCTTAGAAAGACGGAGGAGCGTGGCTTTGGAGGACGCGGTCATGCAAAACACCTCGAACAACGGCTGAGTCCATTTTCAGGCTGCATTACCCTGAAAGCAGACGGAGACAAGGCTGTACATCGGCCCTGATCTTTGAAGGGAGACATCCCCATAGCAGAGCTGTGCCAGTCGCTGTCATGCCAAGTGGCATGGTTGCTACGAGTAACAGCCGGCACCACCTCCAACACATCCACCGCCTGGCTTCCATTTCCCAGAGCAATGGCCCAAGCTGGCTGGTGTCTTGGCACAAACCCACTCTCTAATTAAGGCATAAGAGAAGGAAGGGGAAACCTTCAAAGAAATCCCACTAACAGCCCTTACAGGAAAGCTTAAGACCTGCTCATGCAATTGCCTGATCTGAGTCCTCCCTTCCCAGCATGGTCTTGCTCAGCTTCCCAAGCCCATCTGCCTCGGCACTGGCTCACTTTGTTTCTGCCCTTTGTACCACCACAGAGATGTCTTTTATAGAATTTTGCATTATGTTTGGATTTTATTTTATTTTATTTTTGCTGCTTTTTGCTCTTTACATTGAGGTCCTGTGTGTCATACCTTCTGGGATTTATTTGATTGCCTTTTGGAGATGAGATTAATATATTAAGATTTCATCGAGTGTACAAGGAATAAATAACCAGATTTGAAAGACATCCAGAATCTCTCCTGCCTTGACTGGCATTTGCAGACCTGATAAGTGCCACAGGCTGTTTCTGAGGAAGTCACAATCCTTGCCATGATCTCTGCAGGACATGTCCATCGCCCATGACACGTCCATGCCCGTGATGTGTTGTCATGCCCAAAGGGAGACTGTATCGGTTGCAACATGTGCAACACTGTGGATGTGGCCATACCACTGGTAGATGCCCAGAGGCACAGGTATGTCCCTGTGTCAGCAGAGCTGCACCGGCCACCGGGGAAGTCACAATCCTTGCCATGATCTCTGCAGGACATGTCCATCGCCCATGACACGTCCATGCCCGTGATGTGTTGTCATGCCCAAAGGGAGACTGTATCGGTTGCAACATGTGCAACACTGTGGATGTGGCCATACCACTGGTAGATGCCCAGAGGCACAGGTATGTCCCTGTGTCAGCAGAGCTGCACCGGCCACCGGCCCCGCAACACA
>NW_010160248.1:0-3789 GCF_000695765.1 Mesitornis unicolor | reverse complement strand
CCATGCAACAGCATTGTGTTCAGCATGCAACTCATGTACATCCATGCAGCAGCATCATGTACATCCATGCAACCCATGTACATCCATGCAACAGCATTGTGTTCAGCATACAACTCATGTACATCCATGCAACAGCATCATCTACATCCATGCAACTCATGTACATCCATGCAACTCACGTACATCCATGCAACGGCATGGTGAACACCCATACAACTTGTACATCCATGCAATGGCATGGTGCGCACACACACAACTCATGTACACCCATGCAACAGCATCACGTACACTGCACCATCACCTTGCAAGGGAGGACAGGTCCCCGCGCTGCTAACGCAGACACGGCCACGAACAGCATGGCTCGGTGCTGACAGGGTCGTGCATCTCTCTGTCACCCGGTGCATGAAAGCAGAGCACTTTCGGCTGGTGGATTGATGGGATCAGTCACCAGAGTAAAACCGTGGAGCTTTTTCCAGCTACAAACTGTGGCGTTTTGTTTGATGGGAAATGCCAATCTGCTGATTGGCAAATTTCAGTTGACTTAGATAAAAGCATTTTGATTGAAGAAAATAATAATTATGACTACCATTGTGATTAGTTTAGCATTCTGCCTTGAGGTTTAATTAGCTGTAAAACAAAAGCTTTTGTGTTTCTGTTCTTTTCAAAGTTGACACTTCCTCCCAAAATACATTTGAAAAACATGGCAAGCTATTTTAAGAAGCTCAGAAATCAAATGAGATGTTCAGTCAGATCCCAGATCTTTGAGGGTTTCCCAGCTTCCTTGAGTTTGCTTGTTTTAACTTGCAGTTTTGATATTTTTGTTCACGTGATGTCTCCTATTGATGCACACAGACTGGGGGAGTGGAGAGGAGAGGGCAGGAGGGAATTATCTTTGTAATGAAGGAATCAGTTGTTTGCTGCATGGAGCAACGCGTGAGAGCAAAACCCGTGTGTTTTAACTGCGTTTTCCTTCTGCCAAGAGGACGCTGGTTTCTTGCCCTGCGTGACTGCATGGACAACTTCTGCATCTCTAGCAGAGTCTGATGGGATGAACAGGGGTCTGAAGCATCCAGATGCCACCCAAGCCTTTCACAAGATCTTCAGGACCAAGACATCTTTCTGTCAGCCCAGCATGAAGGTAATAACAGTTAAAGGAGGTCGCTGATTGAGTAACAAGGCTTTGGCTTCCCTTCCTGCAATGAATTTAGCACATCTGTGGCTTAAGCTTTCCTGCTCTTCCTGTCAGAGCAGTCATAAGGCTTGTGGGGACGAGGCAGGCTACATGGAGCAGTCAAATACAACAAGGTCTCCTGAATTCGGGGCATGGTTACGTGATGTAGTGACCTGGAATAAGGGAAACCTGGCTCCAACAACCACTTTCCTTTGTCAGGCAGAATTTGAGAGGGCGTTCTTCCCCTTGCTGCGTGTCTAGGAGCAGGGAAAAGGGGCAGATACAGGAGAGAAGAGCCTGAAACTGGATTTTAAAACCAGGGCAAAAAGCACGTCCCCTGGGAGAAACGTGATGTGTTGTGCTGGATTTTTACCCAGGCTGCAGTTGCTAGCGCAGCTCCATGTGCTGACAGTCCCTCCTCCAAGCATCCTCAGCTTCACATGCTTTATGCAGGAAAGAAACAGTCCCGACACACGGGTTGGTAAACTGAGGCACACTGCTGCTCTCAGCTGTGTTTTCAGCTGAGAAGCCAAACTCTTCTATCAATCTGACCTAAATACCCATGACACCATGGATCATTTGTTTCCTGCAGATATCCCACTGAGAAGCAAAGCTCTGTGGCCCACACTGCTACCAATGCCCACAGGGGAAGCAGGGACACACATGTCCGGCCCCAGTCTTGTCCCCATTGTGCAGAATGGACACAGGGAGTTGTGTGTTCTTCCCAAGGAAGGAGAGGGGATGGCTGCAGGGGACAACATCGGAGCACTGAGGTGGGGTAGGCCACAAAAACCACCCCGCAGAGAAGCCATCATGGAGCTGCTCAGAAACAGGAGCATCAAACCATATGCAGTTATGTAAAAGAATAACAATAAACCAAAGGCAGGTAAAGTCAGGCTAAATCGCCCCTCTCCCTCCTTCCTGGAGAGCCAATATTTCTCTTCTTTCTCCCCATCCCTAATACCCATCTCATACATTTGTCTCTGTGCTGCACCGAGGAGTTTGAGATTAACCATGACGAATGGACTGATTTCCTTGTCTCAGGGACTGTTTTATTTTTCCTTTGCCACATCTGACAAGTTGCATTTTACTATAAATCCCCTCAATTAGGCCTTTCACACAGCATCGCAGCCGTTTCCCTGATATATGGGGAAGGAATTATCTTCATGGCCCTGGCAACCAATTCCTTGACTAAAAATAGTTGATGTTCACTTTTGCTTTCCTCCCATCGCCTCATGCTTTGGGCACCTGAGAAGAGCACGGCCACTGCACATGTCCTTCCTGGTGGCCATGGACAGGCTGAGATGGCTAAGGATAATCCCCAGGGTCTCGGTGTGGAAATGGGGTCTCCAGTGGTCCCCATTGGAAGGTGCCTCCAGTGCCCTGGAGGTTGTGCACCCTGAGCAGCCTCCCAAAACCCAGAGCATGGAGCTGAATCCAGGCTGCTTGAGGGTTCAGGAGCTTTGTCAAGCCTTTTTGAGGGAAATTTTGCATTTTCAATTGGGCTTAGTGAAGTGGAAGGTAAGACAAGGGTGGCTCTGCAACGTGTCTCATCCTGTCACTTGTCAGGGGTAGGGATGTTAGGAGACCTAAGAAACAAAGAGTTTCCTGAATTTACCAGAGCTTTACATATTTACAAAAAACTGCTTTGCCAAAGCAACAACACAGTTGATTAAATCCAGCTAATACTGGAAGATTTATGTCTGTGTTGTTTATTCCCTTTAATTACGAGGTCAGGAGCGTTTTTCCCTTTGGGGCCTGGGATGGGTCATTGGTTGCACCCACAGGCTGGGGTGCAGCCCTGGCTGACCACTTGTGCCTTGGTCCAGCAGATGCAGCAGGGACCTTGATCACCTCCTGCCCTCTCTCATGCTTTGGAGACAGAAAATGGCTCAGCGAAGACAGATGGAGGCTTCGGCCATGGATCTGTCAATGGACACTGCCCTATTGATCTGTCTGCAACTCGTCGTGGTCTGCAGCCATTCCCGGGGGCGAAGGCTCCAGGATGAAGAGGAGGATCGTGGTCCAGCACCATGTGAGCTGGAGCTCCCTGGTGGGAGCACAGCAGCCACAGTTGGGATGACCCCACCAAGCCCCAGGCGGGTGCAGAAGGGATATCCTGAACCTGCCCTGGTGCAGGGGAGCGGGTTTCACCCAGGCAGAGATTCACCCAACTCAGAGATGGACCCAAGCCTGGCCATGGTGTCTCCAAAAGGCAGGGGATGTGGGAGACCCCTTCCCAGGAGCCCAGGGTGGAGGGTGCCAGGGGACAGCAGGATGTGAGACAGAGAGCCCTTAATGTCTAAGGACAAGTGGGGGCGTCATTAGCCAGGATCCCAGAAGCATCATCCAGGCTCCCCTGTATCACCCACTCCTGCTCCCCACTCTGCCCAGGACACACCTCACAAATCAGTGCTCTCCTCTGCCAGTTCAAGCCCCCCTGCCCCATCGTCCTGCCCCTTCCACCCCTCAACCTATGAGAACCACCCCCCTCCCAGCAGCACCACCTCCTCCGTGACTCAGTTTCCCCCCATCACGATCTAATGCCCCCAGCACAGTCCCACTGCACGGAAGGACCCACATCCCCCTGCCCCATATCCCCTCCTTGTCTCAGGAGC
>NW_010160247.1:1573-27548 GCF_000695765.1 Mesitornis unicolor | reverse complement strand
AATATAGATATATATAAAATATACAGAAGTAGAAGAAGTCTCACTCACATAAGCACATTTTGTTCTGCAGGTTGTTCCAAGGAAACCTTGTGCAACCATGAAAACAGAGTATTTTAGAGGTCTTACATGACTCAGGTAGTAAACCAGGGAAGGATGCTCTGCCTTCCCCAATCTCAAGAAGCCCTCCTGCACCTCTAGCAGGGATATGGCCAGCTCAAGCAGTAATCAACACACCTCCCACACTGCCTGCAAACTATCACATCTCCTCGGGCAACATTTTGGCTCTGGCTTTCACACAAAATGCAAATTCAGAGATGTTTATCTCCTGCTTTATAGTATGTATAGACATATAAACAGCCAGGCTAGACTTTATGAGGATATCCTATTCTCCCTAGCATCCAGGCTTAGAGATTCACATTTTATTGCATGTAGAATAATGAGGCCGGAGTGTCTGCATTAAAGATCAATAAAATACTTTACATGGAGGGCCACTGTGCAGAATACTGCTGTAGTTATGCTGCCTGCCTGTGCCTGACACATTATAATAGCAAGTTGGCACTGCAAGCTGTTCGGGACAAAAATGGCACAGAGCAGCCAGTTTGGCCTGCCGAATCTACAATGTACAGCTAGGTTAAGAAGACAGATAAATTGGATTAGATGATCTTTCTCAAACCATCCTTTCACAACAACTAACCTTGCAGTCTCAATGAGATTTAGAGCTGCATCTTGCCAAGCAAAAGCCCAAAGCAATTACAGGTAGAAAGGCCTCAGGCAGGCACAGAACAAGCAGTCTGGGACTTCTAAATCTTTTAAAGGAGTGAAATAGTGATATTACAACTTTGCATTACCTTTCACACACAAGATCACAGCAGTGATTGGTAATCTGAGCTCTGTTATCTTACAAGAGGAGCTTCCAGCAACAACAGGAGAAGGAATGCAACTGCAAATTAACCATTGCTTGCTCTTCCCTTTCACTCTGACTTTGGGCATATTTAAAACTGCCGTAACACGGGCAACTTTTAAGTGGGAGATTTTCAGTCCTTCCTGCCATGCTTCGCTAACACAGGCAAATACAAAAATGCATTCAGCATTTTCTTCAAATTATGTAAATTTGATTACTCTGCACCAATGTAGCATGAGAAAAAACAGTGTGGGGAAATTAGCTATAATATATAAAGAGAAGGCTTGAAATGCATTTTTATTTAAATTAACTAGACTCTCTCATGTGTTTCTGTCTTCACTCTTGACCAAGTTGTTTACTTTTGAATGATGTGAACCTGAAATTGAGCAAGAAAATCACCATTTCTACCAGCTTCCTGCTATAGAATCTGCAAGAAATTACTAGTTTTGGGGAAAAAAGTAATAGCAGAAACTATTTCGCTAGTTCGCTTTTCAGCATTTATAAATTTAATGGTTCAAGTCTCTGCAGTCATGAAGACTAAGAAAATCCATTTAGCTTCCTGGAACTAGAAAAGACTTACTAACAGAGTACCTAGTTCATACCTCCTACTGTTTTCTTCTTCTTTATTTTTCCTTCAAGACTTTATTACTTCACCAAATTCATTCCGAGCAATCCTGACCTCATCACCCAGGGCTGCTCTAGTTCAGACTCGATCTTATTGTACTCAGGGTGAGAGAATTAAATGACATGTCTGTGGTAGATGAAGAAAAAGAAAATAAGCCAGGGGGCTAAGGTTTAGCTCTCTGATAACCAGTGTGCTTTTAAGAAGCACAGCATATTCTCACCCCAAGGTGAAGACCAAATTTAGGAGGAATGGCCTTCCTACCAGGCTTAGATGGTGGATCTGACACTGAAATTTTGCCCATGGAGAGAATTACCTTCTAGGGCAAACTTCAGCTGATCGTGAGGACTACCTTTTGTCATGTATTTTAATCCTGCATAATCCTTACAGATGCCCCATAAGGGAAAGAAGGGGCAGTTTGTCCTCTTCCTATTTCCAGTCCATCTCCTCATTTTTCTACTGATTTGGCAAATTTATTTACAATACAAATAGATGGTCCCACGTTGATGAGAGTGAAATGAAACAGCCACAGTGAAGAGAGGTTACATTCCTCCTCTCTGAAACCTGACATCCTTTTCTATTCAAACCCATTTCTTTGAATGACTTAAATTTGATTGCACATGTCTAAACCCATTCTTCTCAAAGCCAGCTCCCTGTGCTATCACTACCTTCACATGTCATCTCTGTACACAAAAAGCAACTGGATAAACACTCCTTTAAGACTGTCACTAAGAAGAGCATGTGCCTGTATTTTTACAGCATCACGTCACATTCCTGAAGCTGTTCCTGCCCTTTCCTAGCTGCATGAATTTTATTCTTGTAATTCTCCATCTCCGCACAACTGCTGCTGGCACCGTGTTTTGGCTGGCACTGCTGGCAGAGGGCTGTACTGTACGCCATCCCTGGATCCTGACGCTAGGCAGAAAACTCCTCTGCTCACTGAACATCTGAAGCGCCCAGCATTTGTGTCAATGGACCACGCTTGCAAGAGCTCACAGACACATCAAGACTGTCTAGAAAGGACCGTGTTGTCTCTGCCTCCCAGCATGTGCGCCGCACAGCTGGTGAGCAGGTTCCTGCTAGAAAGGCAAACAAGAAGGAGAATGCGTCACTGGCTCACTCGTGAACTCTCCTGCCTTGTGCAAAAAAAGAGTGAGAAGTCATTTTCTTGGGTTCACATGGAGGCAAGAGCCAAATTCAAATTGATCTCCCGCAGCAGAGACAACTCCTAGGATGGGCACAGTGCCACCCTGTAGTGTGGAGAAGTGGAAAAGTAGGAAGATGCTGGAAAGAAAAAGTATGTCCTTTTTATTTCAAGAAAATGACTGCTTTTGTGTTACATGGGAGGTATGAAAACGGGCAGATTTACTAAATCCTAGTAGCTGCTATTCAGAACAGAGCATTCAAATTTGCATGTTAGTGACAAAACCAGAGTATATTTTAAGCCATGCACTTCGCAGAAGAGTCACTCCTGTTAATCCTCATCTCCTTCTCAGGCTTCTCTTGAGTCCTCAGATGCTATTATTCAGAAACATGGTTGACTCCAACAAAACCTCTTCGGCATCAGTCTTCTAATCTCTTTCTGCTACTGGTCTTTGGCAGGGTTTCAGAGGACTGCTCCGTGTCTACGCAAACGTTCACAGCATGCTATTGAGGAACATTCTGATGTAGAGACTGCTTTATAAAACACCTGCCCCCACACTGTTTGCATTCACGATACTTCAGCTAATGCTCCAAAGCCTGCTCTCAAATTAGGACAAAAATCAGAGGCAGCTTTTCACCACCCATCTGGAGGAGCTTCACTGAGCCTTTGTCGATGGTCAGTTGATGAGGATGGGGATGGAGAGAGATGAGCTTCCCACCTCATTGTGAGAGTGGGGTCCACCTCTGTGGGAGAGAAGGAGAAAAGTGGGGGCAGAGCTTGGAGTAGCAGAATGGGATAACGCCTCTTCACGCCACCACAGCTTCTGACACCCCCCATGGAAGATCCCCAGCCTCAGTAATGCCAACATTGCACTGAGAGAACAGCAAGATGCTGCAGCAGAGAAATGACTACCTCTGCTCTGGTACAACAGCAATGCCTCTGCAGGCAAACAAAACCTATTTTCACTTACAGGCTTTTCTCAGCAGCCTTTGGATTTCGCCACGAGGGATGAAGACATAAAAGGTCTGTCTTCTATCGCAAAGGATGCTCAGCCCTTTGGTCAAGTTCACAGTGAAGTTATTTTCAGAACTAACACAGAACAAAATAGGAAGCTTATCACAGGCTGGTAGCCTGAAAACACAAAGCAGTTTACTCAAAACGACCAAGAAAAAGAATCAGAGCCAGGCAGAATCCATCTGAGTAATTAATTGTTGGTTCCCATGTGGTATCTCCACCTGAGAAAGCAACCTCTTGATAGAGACAAAATCAAGTCTGTGGAGACTAGGGCAGGATTTGTCCCATATGAAACAGTCACTCCAAGCAAGTGGGAAGTCAAGAGCACACACCACATGGGATGGGATCAAAACCAGAAGTTGGGAAGTTCAACAAGAAAGTGTCTTTGACAGACCTTTCTTATGTGCACAGCAGTGATGGATGAAGAGAGAACAACAGCTCACGCCTCCGCAATGCCATGTAAAACTTCTTTTTTATTATATTTTTAATTTACCTGTAAATTTGCTGCAATAAAGCCTATTGATCCAAGTCAGATTGCAGGCAGCTGCTTGTTAGGAATTACAGTAATGCTATACACAAACCCTTAATTGTTTTTCTTCGGGATATTTTTGGTTTTAATTAAAATACAAACAAAGGCAATAAAAATGTTAAAAAGATCCAAAACGACAAGACACCTGCAGTGAAAGAAGAGACAACAACTGAATCAAAATTAAAATATTGAAAATCTAATTTTCGACTATCTGGGAGCACTGCTATATAACATACTGTCATGGATCAGCTACATAATCTGTGGTCAGCCTCTGGTGAGCCCATTCACAACAGCCAGACAGAGCATAAATGGCTCACCCCAGCTTCTCTTTACAACAGGTTTCATGAAAACTTTCTGTCTCTAAAGAGATGTGCTTAGATGGAGCTTTTTGATCAAAACTGAGCAGAATTGAGGCTGTCATAAGCATCTCAAATAGAATTAGATTTAGGAAAGCAGACACCATGACAAAGATAGAGGAAGTAATCGTTAACAAAGATTAGATAATTATGTACAGCTATAAAGACTGGGTCCCTTAGAAGGATCTAGACAGGCTTGAGAGTTGGGCCCATCCGTATGGAGTTCAATGAGGCCAAATGCAAGGTCCTGCACCTGGGTTGGGGCAATCACAAGCACAAAATCAGACTGGGTGGAAAATGGTCTGAGAGCAGCGCTGAGGAAAAGGATTTGGGGGTCCTAGTTGATGAAAAACTCAAATTGAGCTGGTAATGTGTGCTTGCAGCCCAGAAAGCCAACCACGTCCTGGGCTGCACCAAAAGAAGCTTTGCCAGCAGGGCCAGGGAGGTGATTCGGCCCCTCTGCTCTGCTCTTGTGAGTCACCGCCTGGAGTACTGCACCCAGTTCTGGGGCCCCCAGTATAAGAAGCACATGGAGCTGCTGGAGCAAGTCCAGAGGAGAACCACAAAGATGATCGGGGGGGTGGAACCTCTCCTTTATGAAGACAGGCTGAAAGAGTTGGGGTTGTTGGGGCCTACGGGAAAGCTGGGGAGAGACTTTTTACAAGGGCACGTAATGATAGGACAAGGGCTTTAAACTGGAAGAGGGTAGATTTAGATTAGACATTAGGAAGAAATTCTTTACTGTGAGGGTGGTGAGGCACTGGCACAGGTTGCCCAGGGAAGCTGTGGATGCCCCCTCCCTGGCAGTGTTCAAGGCCAGGCTGGACGGGGCTTTGAGCAGCCTGGGCTGGTGGGAGGTGTCCCTGCCCATGGCAGGGGTTGGACTGGATGAGCTTTAAGGTCCCTTCCAAACCAAACCATTCTATAATTATGTTGTGCTACTTCCCGAGATGGGTAGTGTTGGATATTTGCCTGCTCTTTTCCTAGGGACCCTTTTTAGACTGCCTAAGAAAGGATAAATCCAGGCAAGTGATCCTGGCATGTAGGTTTTCTTGAAAGCCTCTTATCCCACATCAGTTATAGATGCAGATGTCTTTAAAAAAACATGTGGATGGATATTTCTCTACTGGATTCACTAGACATGGACTTGGGAGCAATCAGAAATCCCATCCTGTTAGGAAAGCCACGCAGACGATCCCAACACAGCTTGAGTGGGTTGCGTTTTCAGCCAACTCAGCTGGGTCTGGAAAAGCTCATCTGTCTACGCTTGTTATAGATGTTTTGCTGTTTCTCTTGGGTCAAGAAAATAACCAAAGCCCGGAAAGCACAGTCTTTATGGACTTTTCTTTAAACTTATAAAACAAACCAGAGCTATAGCAAGACCAAGCACCTTTTTTTCCCAGTGTTACTTGCTGTCTGTGTGTGTTGCAATCAAGAACTGCTTAGGGAGCAAATTCCTTGGTCTCTTTTAAGCCACAAACCTACTGGAGTTAACAAGAGTTGTGCTGAATGTATATAACTTAACAAGTAGAATTTCCTTTTACTATCTCCCTATGCTTCCTACCAAACATTTTGGGTTTTTTGGCCTTCCCTCCAAACATGACATGTTTCAGCTCAGGGGACACTATCATCTAATTGGCAATGCTTGGAGGAAAGGAAGATACTTAGAAATCAGTATTTGATTCTAGTAGTTGTATTGTTAAGTGGATAACTACGGCACAGCACTGCACAGCAGAGCCTGTTTCGACAGTGACTTTTGCAGTCAAAAGGTCTGTGGCATTTGTTCCTAAAGAAATACATTCAGTAAAACAGAGAGCACATTTTCAACTGAATTGGTGGTTTTCTTGCTATCCCTCTAAGAGTGCTTCCTCTGAAGTCCAGAAACATCAATGGGGACTTTCCCAAAGGCCTTTCCTCCTACCTGTCCTAAACACACCCATGCAGGAGGGTTGCAACACAGTTGAATCTCCCAACCTGTAAATAACCTTAAAAATATAAATTCAACTAAAGGGTGTTAAATGCTTGCCCTGGGTTTTTGTGTGCTGTGACAGCAAGGAGTGACATAGATCTGAGGCCAGCGGCTCACTGGAAATATTTAACTACCAGTCAACTTTATTTGGAAGATGCGAGTTTCAATCTCAAGAAAAATGAAGAGTGACAACTTGAATTTCAAGTCAAATGAAGTCAGGATATTTCATGGTTTAAAGAAAACACAGGAACAGATGCAAGAAAATTGTATTTTTCCTCAAGAATAGAGTTTTAGCTATTATAGATCTAGACAATGTCTCAAGAAAGGGAAACTAAAGATATTAGGTAAATTTAGTCACAGATGCATTTTTGCGACCAAAAATGCCTGCAAAGTGAAATAAGAAAGATGGAAAGCGTAAACATTGCTAAAGGGAACAAAATCTTCTCTCTGAATTAGTTTGTCCAGGGAGAATTAAATAGGAAGAATTCAGCAGTTTGCTAATTTATCTGGTATGAGTTCTTTATAGGGCGAGATGAAGTGAATTTAACCTTCCAAACAGTGACAAGAAATAGGAAGTGCCAGCAAAGGAGAGCCATGCAGACCAGCTTTATTATCCTCATGTGCTCCATGCTGTCTCTGTGATATATGTTTACAGAGATGCTCGCCTTCCTTTAGCTCAAGCTTTCAGTCCCACACCGCACAATTAGCATACCGGCTTGATGAAGGCTTTCACGAGGATTGAAAAGCTACCTAAAACGTTTGCAAAATAAAACATTCAGGGAAAGGATTAAGATAAAAAATGCTGAGAGGTTTTCAGCTCGGTGCCTCCGGAACGTGACATGTAACAAAATTGTCCAAAATCTGTGCATTTTTCCAGCGATCATCAGGACAATGTCTTAACTATGTCAGAGGCAGGAGAGGCCACAGAGAAATATTCAGATAATTTCTACCACACATTTTTATTGGACCATTATTTTTATTTATTTTACTTATGTTTTAACTGTGCTATTGACTTTCCAAACTGATGGGACATTAACCACCCACACAGCCGTTCTTTATTAGCTTTAGCACTTAACCTACATGTTTCTTTCCTAACATGAGGCCATTCTGACTCCTATCATTTAACTCAGTGAATAATTCACCCGATCTTCATTTATATTTTCACCTTGAAAGTATTTATAGACTCTAATCATGTCTCTTTTGATACTTTCTTCTACTTAATTTAGCTCCCTCATTTTCTCATCTGAAGTTTATAGACTATATCTCGTTACTTTACTTGCCCTGTTGGTATTCTTTTTTATTCTCTCTGTATATACCAATACCCTTCCTAATACATTAACTCCAAGACTTGGTTGCTTGTGCCATATAAATACATTTCTCCTGGAAACTTTCAGCCAAACATAGAAGAAATGTTGTCACAAGTTGAAGTCTACTCTGAAAACTGCTGCGTTGGGCTTTGGTTGGTTGATCGATTGGTTGCCTCTTAGTAATTTTCCTAACTATTCGACCTAGTCTCAAAGGGCTCAAATCTGGATACTTTCCATTCGTACAGTAATAATGGAGAAATAAACCGATTCTGCAAGGCTAGGACATACTCACTGAATTAAAATCATATTTCATTCTCCAAAATAGACCTCTGGCTCCAAAACCACATTGGAATAAGATCATCTCAGTGAAAAGACGACAGCTTTCTGCTATTCTTTTGAAGACTGGATCCTTAATGGCTTACAAAATATCTACTTATTACTCAAAATTCTGTCTTTTTTTACCTCCTCTTTTTGCAAATCAGGACCTACGGCCTCAGGAATGAGCTGCTCCAGGTCATTCAGCACACGTGTGCATGCAGTGATGCACAGAATTTTCCAGTATATAATATATTGTTCCTCAGTGCTCTTTTGGCATCCACCCACTGGCACTGCCCTCTCTCTCTGTCCAAGGAGCCAATAATATATGGGGAAGAAAGGGACCACAGCAAACCACAGGAGGGGTGTTTGCAGGAAATTTATTTCCTGTTGCTCCCTATCTACTCAAAGCAGTGGAGAGGGATTCTCCAGGGGGTAATTCAACCCAACAACTATGCCCTTGCTTTATTTTTTTCTTACTTTTTCTCCATTGACACTTTAAGGAGCTATACACTGCTAATACAGCCAAGGAGATACATGCTGTTAACAGTTGCCTAAAGTTAGATGACATTTTGTCCCATCAGATACCAAGTTTCTCATTCCAAGAGAGGGATAAATTAGGCAGATGTTTGTTCAGGACTGGAGGTATAGCCATGTAAGTAGGATCCCTCTCCATTAATCTGAGATGTTTATGCAGTAGATATCTTCGTCTGAACTCATCAGTCAAACTGAACTGCCAGAAATCCACTTTGCCAAGCTTTACATACCCATACTGGAAGCACTGACCTCCAAGCTCCTTATTAAGACTCCCATTACACTCAGTACAGACATGGTCAATAAAGTCAATGGAGATAAGAGCCCTATTCTCCAGATTAAAAAGATTGACAGCTACTTAACATGAGATCGTGTTGTAGACTACAAAGGGAACCTTGAATGTCAGGCTCAGAAGTAGAGATCTGCACCTCACATGTCTTGGTGTGGCCAAGGAAGACTTTGGAAAAAAATGAACAAATACAATAAAAATAAGGAAAAAACCCCAAAACCCAACAAAACCAAAAACTCCACAAACAACTTACTTTTTCTTTTCCTTAGAGAACAATTCATCCTTCTTAGTTCAGACCCCTTTGACACGCATGGTTTGAGGTCCCACTAGACTCATCCAGTACTGGATGAGGACAGTGAGGCAAGGCAGATCTGAGGTGGTGCCCTGGAACCTGCATGGATTCCCTCTTCATGGAGCAGTCCCATCTTCCCCAAAGTGGCACATTTCAGAGTAGAAAGCATGTTTGCAATTATCTGGTCAGCATAACCAAGAAGTGACAAAACCACCACTGTATTACTGATGTGCAGTTTGTTTCTTCATGTTTCACACAGAATCATGAACCCTATGAAATGATGAATTTCTTTAGACAAGCTTCCTCCAGCTGGTGAGATCTGCAGCCAACCAGCATCTCCCCCACAGACCCGATCCTTAATAGACTTAATAATACCACAAGGATATGAAGTGATCTAAGCAATATATTCACATTGTATGAGATCAGACTGCATCAAAACTTTGATAGATGCCTCTGCTATTTGCTCATCCTTAAGGAGCAATGACCCGAACATTAGCATGTCTAGTAAATTGTTCTAATGTGTGGTGAAAGGGGACTAATGGATACAGTAATTGATTGTTTGATGGATAGCTGGGGAGCCCTTTGATTATGAGTTTTTGCTACGGTCCAAGACATTTTCATTCTCCAGTTAACCTAAAGCTGATTGCTCGCATGAATTATCTCCTTCTCTGCCTGCAAATATCATTCTCTTAATAAATATTTCATTAGAAACAAACCTGTGGTGGGGAGAGAGGAGAAAGCAGATGCTCAATGCTGTGTCTGTTGAAGACATTATAGAGCCTGCAGAACACACACAGATATCATCCATGAAATGTGCTCAGGTCAGACAAGAGGTCTTTGCTTCTCCAAGATTTAGTGTTCAGAACAAGGCAAGAGGCAGGAAGAAGCCTGAAGGTCAATTTAAATCCATCAAGGGAAGCCAAATATGGACCAAGAAGGATGTACTGCAGAGAGGAAGCCACTATGTTGAAGTTGTCTTCCTCACAAATTCCAACTTTCTCTCTCCCAAGCTCCAGGTTGAGCTTTTATGTAATAACAAGGAGGGGCCCTGACCAAGAAAAAGGTCAGCAACGGAGTTATAAATCCTGGGATTTAGCTGCTGAGGGTTGAATTTGGATCCTAGTGAAGGTTACGGCAAAATCCTCACAGATATCAACGGGGTCTTTTTATTTTTATCTGTTCACTTCCCACAATGAGTCCTCAAAATTTATTTACCGCCTCTATCTAACTTTATGATATTTAATTATTCAAAACAACAAAACAATAACTCTTTAGTTATGAAGGTTAATATTCTTCTCTCCAAATTGGTTGCCCTGTTCTCCTGAAGGACATTGCAGGACCTAGGCAGAAGTAGGATCAAATGAAAACAGACTCTATTTTGCCATTGAAACTCCCAGTCCCCGACCAACCCTGTTTCATAGCCCTTCAAATTTTTAAATATCAAGAGAATGATATTTGAAGAGAACCCTTTGAACCTCCACAGGCTCCTCTGAGGAGAGGAACTTCATAAACTAAGCTTCAGTCAGAAGTAGCCTGCTACAACATAGAAAGGAGTCACTAGACAAGCTAATCCCAATTCGCTTCAGTGCCACACACTTAATATGCTGAGAACTGCTGCAGTTTTTAAATCCTCTTTTATTGAAAAATTGTTGATGAGCAAAATACATAATGTTCCCTATTACTCTCCACCCTGTGTATGTCCCCTGGGCATTGAGACACTCTTATCTTGTTTTCCTAGCTGTTCCTTCAGAATATTTATATTGTCAGTCTCACAATAGGTATCATAATGTCAGTAAGCACAATTTAAATATTAATAGTATAGTTATGGGCAGAAATGCAGCTGATCACATCAAATGCTATGAAAGGGTGATACACATATCAAAGAAATGGTGTCAACACTCTTCACTGTCAATTCTTTGCCAAAACTTCTACAGAGGGAAATGGTGTGCGCAAAAGTTGGGGGAGAAGAAGAAACAGTGACAGAGGGAGAGGGACAACTAACCAAAAAGGGAGCAGGGACCTGTCAGTAGTGCTGACATATTTCAGAAGTAAGGATGGGAGAAGGAAGGCAGAGGACTCTTCCAAAACCAGCATAGCCATTAGAGAAGCCTACACACTACTGTTGTTGCTCCTTAGTCACCATACACAAGCCAGCTACTGGGGAGTTGTCCAGAGTGGTTGAGCAGCAAATCCTATTTATAGACAGAAATTTCTGTCTTCTCCTGGAAAAGCATTTGCCAGTAATTTCTGAAGACAAATCAACATCCTGCCCACCTTCTAGAAAGGAAATTTTCTTGCCACATGGGACTTGCAGTAATAAAGATTTTTAAAAAGGTAGAAAAGTATTGGAAGAAACTCTCTTTCCAAGTAAATACTAAAGTCTCTACTGATCTGTGACTAGATTGTGTGAGGAAATTGTTGGCACAGTTAATGTTGGACACTCACTTTCCATACCAAATTGTGAAAGCCGATTGAGTCCGAATTATCACTGCATATTTTATCATAATCGTCAGGCTGCACACTGACTTTCGCCAAGGAAAGCACTCTACGGACCACTGACACTGTCTGCTGAGGGAGGTGACACTTTCCATCAGTAAAGAAGCATTGATCTGGCTCAGCATTTCAAAGTCCCTGATGGGTTTACATTACCTTTCTGCTGGAGTCTTTCTATTTGCTTCCACTGCCCTTGCTTTTACCCCTGCTGCTGCCAAGCTGAAACACAGCTGTGCTAATATGCCAAAGCCACACATCTAATCCATACCTTTTTCAGCTATTTACGGGTCTCATTTGGCAAACAGAAGGGGAAGAGACAAGTCTTATCATAAGCAAGAGACAAGCCCTGATGTATGTCCTGGGCCAGTCTCCCAAGATGTTACCAAGTGCTTTAATTCTGTAGGAATTGAGTACCACCCAAAGTCCCAGGAATTTTTCCAAGAGGATTCATGTTAGAGCCATTGTCCTGGATAAGTGTCATCATTGCTAACTCCATCCTACTAACAAAAACATGTCCATTGGACTGTAGAGACAATGGTGTATTCTTCTCCTGCAGTCTCACCCTGTCATGCAGTGGGAGTGCCCTGTCTAGCACTCCTCAGAAAATGTTGACTTTTATCAAAAGAAATTTGAGCCCTTCCACCTTGACTTATTCTAAATATGCCTCGTAGGTCTCATGAGTAACAGGACACAAAGACTTCTCAGAAGAGGTACGGATTGTGCAGGAACATAAATTTTGACTGAACAAGTGATGAATAAAATGCAGAGCAACATCCTCAGATTTTGGGCAAAGAATATATAATCATTCAGTGGTGTTTGCGAAACATGTCAGGCTCTGTCAGGATGAAGGGTTATAAATAAATGTGAGGTAGATACTTTAATAATGCTATTTCATATACATGTAATAATGAACTTAAATTATTTCTTTAGGTTTCTTTCTTCTTTTATTGTAGCAGATGAGTCAAGCCCAGATGTGTAATGAAACTAATACTAGCATCATGGTATTTTCTTCAGAGATGGCTGAAAGCTCTACAGATCAGCTGCCAAATCATTTCTTATCCTGTGGGGTTTCCTTCATGCATCTCACTCAGAATTTAGTTCCCTCACATATGGCATGAGTGAATCACAGTGAAAGGAACTTTCCTGATGGAAAAGAATTTGCAGACAAGTGCTCTTCTCACATCACTTGTCCTGCAATGAAACCAAAGTAATATTTACCCTACTCAGTGGAGCAGCCTGCCAAGAGGAACTAGTTGCCATGATATGTAAGGAAGTTCATGTATATCTTTGCATTTGGACACTACTAAAACTAATTTAGAGCTTATCAGTAACCTTATCATCAAATATTTGCACCGGAGAATGAGAGATTGATTTGTTTCCCGCTGTGATGTTCAGAATTAACAGAGAATTTCAAAAGGAAAGCTTAGAGATGTAAAATGTAATGATGGGAAATACCTCACTTGTTCCTTAGCTCTTCAGCAGACAAGCAGAGAAATGAACAGAGCAATGTGGTGCACCACTGCTTTTGCAAAATGCCTTCCTGCCAATGTCTACAATGATTACATGGATTTCATGAAGAAAAAGTCATATGAGATGAATCTCACTGAAATACCTTCATTCTCCCTTCTGTCTTTCCTGCTCTGTAAGCATGGCTAATGACAACAGAACCATAATGAAAGCACCAGGGTATGTTCCTCAAATTCCCAGACCATGAAGACACCATGGCCCGGTTCTAGAATCATAGAATGGTTTGGGTTGGAAGGGACCTTAAAGCTCCTCCAGTCCAACCCCTGACATGGGCAGGGACACCTCCACCAGCCCAGGCTGCTCAAAGCCCCGTCCAACCTGGCCTTGAACACTGCCAGGGAGCGGGCATCCAGAATTTCCCTGGGCAATCTGTGCCAGTGTCTCACCACCCTCACAGTGAAGAATTTCTTCCTAATATCCAGTCTAAATCTCCCCTCTTCCAGTTTAAAACCATTCCCCCTCATTCTGTTGCTACCTGCTCTTGTAAAAAGTCTCTCCCCAGCTTTCCTGTAGGCCCCTTCAGGAACTGGAAGGCCACAATAAGGTCCCCCTGGAGCCTTCTCTTCTCCAGGTTGTATAGCCCCAACTCTCAGTTGATCCTTGTAGAGGAGGTGCTCCAGCCCTCTGATTGTCTTTGTGGCCCTCCTCTGGACCTGCTCCAACAGCTTCATGTCTTTCTTATACTGGAAGCCCCAGAACTGGATGCAGTACTGCAGGTGGGATCGCATTAAAAGCAGAGCAGAGGGGCAGAATCACCTCCCTGGCCCTGCTGGCCACACTTCTTGTGATGCAGCCCAGGTTGTGGTTGGCCTTCTGGGCTACAAGCACACATTGCCATCCCATGTTGAGCTTTTCATCTATGGACACCCCCGAGTCCTTCTCCTCAGGACTGCTCTCAAGCCATTCTCTGCCCAGCCTGTATTTGTGCTTGGGATTGCCCAGTTCCTCATCTCTCATAGACAAGAGCTTTAAGATTCACTGAGGGGCTACCAAATGGCATCTGACTTCACTTGCCATATCTCCCACACCCATACGTAATACTCCAAAGATAAACAGTGGATAAACAAAACCATGAAATACATAAACTCTGCAGACTCCCTGCACATCAGAAATCCTTGCATCGACAGCTACTCAACCTGTTCCTTTTTATACACACCTCCAGACTCACCAATCTCCATTTCTCTCTGAAAACAACAACAATAACAACAACAACAACAACAACCAAAACACAAAGCAAACAAAAAATCTACAGCACAAAACAAATCCATGGCTTGGGTTGCTCTGGGAACAAACACTTAATATTTATAACAGTGACAAAGTCAAATCTGCTGACCTCAGTACAACTTGCTGCATGACCTACAGTCTCCATCCTACCTCTGCCTTTTCTGTAAAATGTGGATGGGTTTTTCCCCCTATAGAGTTGAAATATCTGAATCTGAAAAGTGTTTGAGGCCGGCAGGGATGTCTACTAAAAGTCAGGTTCAGAGAGTTGCCCAGTTCATTTCCCCCATTTCATACCCTTAAATAAAATACTTGATCAAAAACAAAGAAGACAAATAAAGCATTAAAAAAAGAAAAAAGAAAGAAAAGCCACATGACACTTCCTTGAACCTTTCATTTTCTTTTGGTGGCCAATTTATAATCTGTAATTTTTTCAGTCTCTTGTAGCTGGGAAGGGGAAGAAGCAGCACCAGTGAGCTGTGAGATTCAAGAGGGTAAAAGAGGCAAGTCAAGATGCAAAAGGGATTTTGTGTGACCTCAGGTCTTTACAGGGCACCAAGGCCCATAAGCTTTGAATCAACAAGCAGTGTCAGGAGGAGAGAAAGGTTTTATAATGTTGGATATCACTAAGCTCAAAATAAAATGCATCACAAAATAAACAGAATTGGTGGAGGACAAGGACACAGTTGACATCCCACAAACAAAGGATGCACTTTTGTAAAAGGAGAGATATGAGGGACAAAACACAGAAAAATGAAGAAAAAAAAAGCAGCAGATTCCAAACTTAGCATTTTTAAACAGAAAACGTGGTTAGCTTTAAAGAAAAAATCCTTTCTACTCTTCACTTTTCTGCAAAACCCTCCTTCATGCCCCACTTTTTCCCAGCCTGAGACTGCCTGGCAGCTCTGACCAGTCCAAAAGTGTCCAAACCTTGAACACCACTTCCTATCACCATTACATGTACTCACAGAGATGAGCTGAGGTTTCTTCTTAATTTAAATAATTTTGAACCTGTCAAACTCAGAGAGAGCAGATTAGCACTACTCTGTGCTGCACAAATTGATATGTCACCATGTCTCCCAGTGCCATATATTAGACACACTCATGGCCCCACCAGACCCTACAGGGGCTTAAGCAAGACACACTGTTGAGCAAGGCCACTCCTACCTTTGGGGTGCTCAAATGATGTGAACTGAGGAGAGGGAGGACCTGCACAGCCATCTGGACACCACTGCAGATGAGCACTAAACCTGCTGAGACTAAAAACTGGCAAACCCCTGATACTTCCTAGAAAATGTGAGCTAAAGCTAATTTTTCTCCTCCTTAGGAACCTGAAAAAAATACAAATGTATACACACAAATGCATTAATATTATACTTATTTTAACTTTGTTTAATATGTGTGCCCTACCTGGTACAAAGAACGTAGAGCAGGTGGTTGCTTATTGCATTTTTCCAGCACCGAGTAAGCAGGGACTCTGTCTTCAACAAAAGCATAAAACCTCCTATTCCACCCCAGCCCTGTCCAGATTTCATCCTCATCTCAGTGATATTAACTGACAACACACATCAATGGTTCATCAAGCCTTCTCCACCACTGTTCCCATCGGAGCGTTGTTAAACAAGGCTCCAGTGTCCGATGAAATGAGTCTGATGCCAGCAGATGGCACTCTGAAGTGTGCAGCATCCACGGCTTCCCTCGCCCCATCCCCAGCAACTGCTGGAAAAGGCTTTTTTTTATTGTGCCTGGCTCTTCAGTGGTGTGTTGAATCATATTTGAATACAGGGGTCAAGAAGTAGCTCACACACAGTAGGGCCATCAAACTTCCCAGCCCTCAGCTTCCAGAAGAGGTCAGTACAATGTGCTGCACACAGAAGCCATATTCCCACTCTCTTCCCTTAAATCACTGAACTGATTACAAACTCCCGGGCACTGAAAGGGAGAAAACACCTTCCTTCCTCTGCAGAAATCATTTGTGTTTGCAAGCAGATGCTTTGATTACTTATTTTTGTTTGCTGGGTGGTTTTTTTTTTAGAGCAATCATCTCTGTTTCTCAGCATGCCACTACTAAGCTCTTCACACAAACATAGTTCCACACAGAAAAAAAAGGAAGGAGAAGAGGAAAAAAAGGGAAGGGGAAAGGGAAGGGGAAGAGGAATAGGGGGAAGGAGAAGGGAGAGGGAAAAGGAAAGAAGGGGAAGGAGAAGGTGAAATTCATCTTAAAGCAAAGAACTCTGCAGATCAAGGGATTCAGTTGTATCAAGTGTAATATTGAGTTAAGGTTCCGGGAACCAGCTCGATAGTTTTATTTCATTCAGGAGCTTACAGACTGAGCAAAGGTAGAAAAGAAAATACTGAACCTTTTCATTTTATCCAAGTGAGGTGTGCAAAACACAGCTCATAACAGATCCAGAGCTTTCACAGTCTGGAAGCAGGATTTTCAGCTTTGCACCATGGAAAACTGTTTTCATGCAAATAAGCTTTTTTTGTCCTAATTCCAGCTCGTTTTTCTATGCAGAATTGTAACCTATATTAGTTTCCCCATGCTTTGGTCCCTATGTCTAGAAGGAGCTTGGAGACCTGTTGTCTGCTATGAGTTTTGCTCTGGGAAGCTGCACAAACTGGGGCAGGAGGTTGGCTTTCCTTTGCTTGGTGCCCCTTGGCAGTGCTGCACTGACTGCAGCACAACTGCCTGGTTTCACAAGGCTCTGACCCATCACAGGGAAATAAATACATACATACATACATAAATGGATACATAAGTGCAATAACTTATTTTTCTTTGGTGGGGGTGATGCTAAGCAGGTATCATGTGCGCAATGTTGATTTGGTCCTGACAGTAGCAGTGATTTGGCACACTTGTGACTTAGTCTTTCTATACTTAGTAATCATAAAATATCTCAAGTTGGAAGGGGCCCATAATGATAACTGAGTTCAACTTCCATTTCATTCCCATCTATGTATATGTGAGAATGTCCTGGCAATTTTCGGCAGGGTTTGCCCGTGGCACACATTGTAAATCAACACCCCATTTCAGATTTGGGCCAGCGAAGTGAAGAAGTCGACTTAAGGGAATTATTTGCTACACAGGCACCTTCTCAAATTGAGAAGATTGTGAGATTTATAAGGACAAACCACCACCTGTGTTTATGTGAACACATTTATTTATCACACAGACTATTGCTATCAGCTTAAAAATATCTGTTTGGAACATCTGCAGCATATGTTTTATCTTACTGATCATGATGTACTTTATAAAGAAACTATACATAAATCACCTCTCTGATACATGTCCAGCTTTTTGGTTTAAATCCACAGGTATTTGAGCATCCTGGGTTATCATTAAAAGTAAAGATGAAACTCCATAGCAAACCAAAACATCAGTGGATGCTTAATTTGGCAAAACAACACAAACTTGGATTACGGTTTTCAGCTGGGCACCAGAACTATGAAACAGAACAAAGAACCCAAATTATAAGCTTGGTCCTGTGTTTCCTTTTGTTTGCAGTAAATGAGGAATAATGGTGATCAAAAGAAAAGAGTGTGAGGTACCAAAGTCTGTCTTACTATGCCAGGTGGATTACGGTTTTCAGCTGGGCACCAGAACTATGAAACAGAACAAAGAACCCAAATTATAAGCTTGGTCCTGTGTTTCCTTTTGTTTGCAGTAAATGAGGAATAATGGTGATCAAAAGGAAGAGTGTGAGGTACCAAGTCTGTCTTAGTATGCCAGGTCGATTTGGGGGCTGGTATGTGCAACAGCTGGAGCATCTCAGACCATTTCATGGGCAATATTCAGGATAGGGGTGGCAACAGCATTGTCCTCTACATAAGAATGAAAGGGGTTAAAAAACTTCAATTTATATAGTAGGTATAACTTTGGTTCTTGAGACCAAAGAGATCATTAGGGTTGTTGAGTTCGGTACCGGGATCAGTACTGCTTAACATATTTGTCAGCAACATGGACAGTGGGATTGAATGCACCCTCAGCAAGTTTGCAGATGACATCAAGCTGGGTGGTGCAGTTGACACGCTGGAGGGAAGGGATCCATCCAGAGGGACCTGGACAGGCTGGAGAGGTGGGCCCATGCCAACCTCATGAGGTTCAACAAGGACAAGTGCAAGGTCCTGCACCTGGGTAGGGGCAATCCCAAGCACAAATGCAGGCTGGGCGGAGAATGGCTCAAGAGCAGTCCTGAGGAGAAGGACTTGGGGCTGTCGGTCGATGAAAAACGCAACATGAGCTGGCAATGTGCACTTGCAGCCCAGAAGGCCAACCACATCCTGGTCTGCATCACAAGAAGTGTGGCCAGCAGGGCAAGGGAGAGGATTCTGTCCCTTTGCTCTTCTCTCATGAGACTCCATCTGAAGCACTGCATCCAGTTCTGGAGCCCCTAGTATAAGAAAGACACTAAGATGTTGGAGTGGGTCCAGGGGAGGGCCACAAAGACAATCAGAGGGCTGGAGCACACTGCCCTACGAGGACCAGCTGAGAGAGTTGGGGCTGTTAAGCCTGGAGAAGAGAAGGATCCGGGAGGACCTAATTGCGGCCTTCCAGTTCCTGAAGATGCCTACAGGAAAGCTGGGGAGGGACTTTTTACAGGGGCAGGTAGCGACAAAATGAGGGGTGATGGTTTTAAACTGGAAGAAGGGAGATTTAGACTGGATATTAGGAAGAAATTCTTTACTGTGAGGGTGGTGAGACACGGGCACAGGTTGTCCAGGGAAATCCTGGATGCCCCCTCCTTGGCAGTGTTCAAGGCCAGGTTGGATGGGGCTTTGAGCAGCCTGGGCTGGTGGAGGTGTCCCTGCCCATGGCATAGGGGTTGGACTGGATGAGCTTTAAGGTCCCTTCCAACCCAAACCATTCTATGATTCTATGATTTTATGATTCTATGATCTTGAAAATAAATCAGATGGACCCCTAAAATGGTCACTAAATATTACTTTTGTCTTTAACCTGGGGAAGCAAGGGTTAACCTATTTCCAAATACATTGGGTTTTTTTGTGGGAAAATACCACTGCCATTCACATTTAATCATGTGATAAATGCAGCCATCAAAGTGGGTGTAGAAGAATACAATTTCCCTCCTTTCAATAATCCATCTCCACAGGGGGTTTTAAATGTATTAAATAACACTGTATTAAATTACACTGCATTCACTTTGGAGCAAGGTGACACATTCAGTAAGGTTTCACATTTGTTTCTCTGGTTATTGTGTGATCTTTGCCAGGGCAAAAGTCAACTTGGACTCTTGTAATGCAGCTTCTGCAAGGTGGGGGTTGAAGGAGGGGAGGTAGATGAGGTCGTACAAGCATCCCTATCACACCATCAGAAACCACTTCCATTTGCACTGGGTAAAACCACTCACTTACTATAACATCAAGCTCCTGCACAGGAGAAAGAAGAAAAAAAAATGAAAAATATAAGGGAAAAAGGTCTATAGAATGAACAAAATTCAAGCTTGCAGACTGACGCAGAGGTTCCTTTTTTTTTGGTCATACCACTGCCATTGTGGCCACACACGTTCTGCAGACCCAGCCTACATTTCATCAGCTCTGGGATCCTGTCCTGCCTTTGCTCTCCTCATACACCGCTGCCAGCACAGATCTGACAGTGCTGCCAAAAGTGACCCTTACTGCCCACAAAAACTGCACGCAAGGACAAAGGTGAGTATATGTCCAACTGGCCACATCTGTCACTAGATTCATTTCTATCTGGAACATTTCACTGGAACAGGCTGCCCAGGGATGTAGTAGAGTCATTGTCCCTGGAGGTGTTTAAAAGATGAGTAGATGTTCTTAGGAACATGGTCTAGCAGTGGACTTAGGGCTGGATAGATGGTTAGACTCAATGATCTAAAAAGTCTTTTCCAATCAAAACCATTCTATACCTATACCTATACCTATACCTATACCTATACCTATACCTATACCTATATCTATACCTATACCTATACCTATACCTATATCTATATCTATATCTATATCTATATCTATATCTATATCTATATCTATATCTATATCTATATCTATATCTATATCTATATTGTCAATATTTATATTGTTAATATTTATACTTACATCTATATTTATGTAGCTGTAGATATGTACAGATATACATATATATCTATAGATACATACATCCACGTCAACAGTGCTGACTGGGACCATGCAGCAAAGCGCTGCCCACACTCACTGTGCAAAAAGCAGCGCTCATGTGAAAACAGGGGCCAGCATCCCTTGAAACCACAGCCAGATCTGATGCAATGGGTGAGAAAGGCTTTTCCCATCAAGGGAAGAGATCCCCTCCACAAATGACCCTGCTTTGGCACGAAGACATGGGTATTTGAAACATCCTTTAAATTTAAGGCCTGGGAGGAGAAAGGAGCACTGCAACAATTCAGGCTATCACAGTGAAAAATACTTGCAGAGCTGTTGCTGGCTATGGGAGAATAATCCTGTGGGCACCAGTTGAGTTATGTTATCTGTCCAAGCCTCTGGGTACAATATAGATTTTCTCTCTCCTATTCATGCCAGCGTTTCATCCCACCACCTCAACCTCCTCCAGGCCACACCAGCACCACCGTTTCCCACACGCAGCCCTCCCTGGTGGGGTCCTCACCAGCGTGGGGTGAGGAAGAGTTGCACCGGGATTGGGGAGCATAAAAGGAAGCGCTGGCAGAGCTGGGCGGTGAGGCTAGCTCGTTCCAGACAAAACAAGCCTTTGGTTTGCGAGACAGCTCCGGCGATGACTCAGAGCTGGGGTAGAGGAGAGCGGCATCAGCGCGGAGTGCAAAGCCAGCGAGCTGCTGTGGAGGAGGCTTCATACAAAAGAAACCCTTCCCCTGCCTTCATCCTCTGCCCACATAAAAATCTCTGTCCTTTCTTACTCAAACAAAAGGAAAGAAGAAAAAATAAGCACAACTCCCGCCCCCAAACAAACAAACAAAACCCTCCTAACTAGCCGGAAAAGCCGGCTAATGAATACAGAATCCTTTGCCTGGGTGCCGATGTAGGCAGCCGCGGTTTCCAGATACATCAGCAGAGATGGGCAAGCAAAGCGGGCTTATCCTGTGACAGGCGCCTGATAGGGGATTGCTAAGGAAAATCCACAATGCTTGAGTGTTTTGGGCGATTTAGGAAATGGCAAGTTCCCCCCAAAACCTGATTATACAGATTTAGTCTTTATACAGATGTAGTCTTTTCTTTTTTTTTTTTCCTTTTGTAGAATAAGGGGATATATGTTACTGCAAGCTCCTATCTCTAGTCTTTGCAAATTACCTCCTTTACAGTAGGATTTGGGGGCTTTCTAACTTGTTTTCACATGCGACACTGAAGTCCTGAGCACTCCTGCTGCCCCACAAAACCCACGTGCGGCCACAAGCAGCACAAGGAATACGGGCATCTTCCCAAGGGCTGCAGTGCAGGTTTTACTGCCCTTGAGGATGGAGGATTCCTCATTTTAACTCTTAAGAGTCGCAAAATACCACGTCCCTGACACATCAGAGAGGGACCTTAATGGTTATAGAGCTCACTGGCATTATTTTTCTCGCAAAATTGTGGGCATGCTGAGCAGAAAAGACGTCCTCTTCTCAGACCCACTGGAAGTGGTGCAAGGGCAGTAGTTTGGGCCACCCAGAATAAATTCCACTGCCCTTGCGAATATAGGGAGCAAACAAAGAAAATCAGGTACGAATCTATTTCTATTCACCTCTTAAATCCCTGTATCAGAATCTATTTCCCTACCCCTAAACAAGCAGAGAAAGAAAAATATAAAAATTGCCTTAGGAAAATTGCTTTAATGACTGCCTTAAAAAAAGCCCCTCCAAACAAACAAAAGCCCACACTTAAATAAAGTCAAGAAAAAATAGCCATGTGATTTAAATGCTCCATATTGACAGCCCTAGGAACAGAGGAGTGGGTTGATTAGAATATGGCTTTTAATGCATGCACAGTCATTTAAAACAAAGTTGACATTATTGAAATAACACTTTTTACAGAAGTAGCTGCATACCAAATGACCTTGAAAAGACATAGCAATTACTACCACAAATACAAGATACAGCGTTGTCAAAGCTAAGGCTCGATTTCCTAAGATATACCAGCCAGACTGGAACATTAGGAACCGAGATGTGTTTGAAGATAAGATGTTAGAGTCAACAAGACAAATGCACAAATAAAAAGCTCCATTTGTCAGGGCAAAAGCTGTGTTTTGATTGTGAGAAACTCCATTTTGCATTTCAGAAAAATACAGGCCGCAACCTCTCCCAAACGATGAAGCCCGTTTCAAAGCAAGCTTTGGACTTCCAGCACAAGGAGCACCTACTGCATTCAATACTCATTGTTAATTACGGTTCAATACAGCCTGTTGGTGTTTGCTTAGCCTGCGAGATCCTCAGGGTGGCACAATCTAATAGCTGTGCTTACACAGCATCTACCACGATAAGGATCCTGTAAAAATAGAAGCCTAAATAACTCAGCATTACACACACACATACATATATGCGGTTTATGCAGATATTATTGCCAAAAAATTATTCTCCCATAAAGACAAGGATTGGATCTTGCTGCCCCAAAATGAAAATTTTACTCTAATCACATAAAAAGAACAACTTCATAAACACAGGAAGAAAGGGGGAAATGATGCTTCCTGTGAGAAGGAAGTCCATTTAAAGCATGAATAAATTGATGCAGTCAGGAGAAAGAAGCTTGTATATGCAAATAGATGTTTATTACCCATTTTTGTGCTCCTAAGAAACTTAATTTGCTGACCTTTGAGAGAAGGGTCAAGTAGGCTCACGGAATAAGAAACAAAGGCATCTCTTCTGGCAACTGCCATGTTCCAGAGCAGTAATTATCCTTCCCTCTCGCCGTGAGCAGCAGGAAATGAAGAGGGTTGCCATTACACTATGACAATTACTATAATTTTAATTTCTAAAAATTGCCAGGAAAGTTTTCTTTTAGAAAAAAAAATAATTTAAAAAAGTCTTTTCAGATTTCTGGTGTGGTTTTAGTTCAAAACTCATTCCTCAGCTAAAACAGAGTTGTGCTTCCACTTCTTCCGCTTCTTTTGGAGAATCACCCACAAAGTCTACACTGTGAGAAAGCCCACTTTCCTCTTTATTAGTTGAGAAGATAGATGGCTAAGCATGGTCAACAAGGATCCAGAAAAGCTGGAGGAGGCTCAAAGACATGTCACAGATGCCATAAGGACGCATAAACTGGGTTGTCCCTGCTAGGCTCTGCCAGGGACGGATCCTTAGGATCCCTCAGCTTTTCAGTCTAATCTGCTGTTGGGTTTAGTATCACTCAAACTTAGTCATGGGCACAATAACATATTCTTCTTACTATGGGAAGGAGATAATGTTAGATGAGCAGTAATTAAGCAGAATTTAAAAGAAGGATTCTTTTCATCTCCTATGCTCAGAGGGATAATTGGCTATTTGTGGATTTTCTGAAGGCTATAATCTATTATGCATATAATACTTTAATATAATTTAATTTTTTAATATTACAGATACTCTATTCTGTGCTTTTAGAACATTATAATATTTTATTATACCCAACCATTGCACTGTGGGACAGACTTAGCCCAAGAGGACAGGTCTACTCAGCTGTCCAACTCCCTCTACCACTGACCACGCTGTCCCAGGCTCTGCATCACTGCTATGGGGGACATCTGAAACAGCCCCTCTCCTGCAGCAAGCTCTGTGCCTGGAAGGTGAAACGGCTCAAAGGCACCAAGGTGTGTCGTCACATAGGGAGAAGGTGGAATTTAAGGTGACCACATCACCAAACACATCGCCATCTCTGCTGTATGCTGCACCAGCATTTCTCACCAATGGAAAGCTGCTTTCCAGGATTCCCCTGTGCGCTCCCTTAATGTGACTTCTAAGGTCTCATTTTAACCACTGGCTAAATATTTAAAATTGCTTTCACAGATCCAAGGGAAAAGGCCTTTTTTCAAGTAGTTGCCACAACTCATGTTAAACAGTGATCATTTAGCATAGTAAAAATTTGTGTCCTTCAATATATGCAGTAACACACCTATAGAACTACATTGATTTGTCTACACACAAATACATTCCTACAAGCACATACTTGATTAAGTATTTATATAACTTCAGGCTTCAAGGAATTTTGGATCAATGCCTCTATTTTGATTTTATAAATAAATAAACTCAATTAAACAGTACTTACAGCAAACCACGATTGGCAGGAGAATAATTTTCCTGAAGATCCACTTTCCAATTTTTACGTGTTATGCGGGACTAGGGAATCAATTACTCGCTAAAGGGAACTTATTAGAGTTTGTGTTACCACACACCTTACCTTTCCTACCCACCAACAGAAGGATTATGGTGACACGTATATAGAAAACCCAGCATTCTTCAAAGCCCTTACAATTTGATTTAATAAATTAAATCCTAAATAAAATAAAACAAAGTCCTCCAGGCAAGCAGCATTTGAATCAAGACTGAATCTGCAGCAAGTCTAGAACTTCACCATGCAGTCTCACAAGACCCATAAATCAGGTCCCCTGAACATACCTAGCATTTGGCATTACTGTATAGGGTGTTAACTTTAACGCCTTAATACATGCACATAGTGGTCAGGTTACGGTTGCTGCGGGAACCATAATTTTGCATGTTCAGACCAATCTGCAGCTGCAAAAATAGTAATAAGTAAAAAAACAATCACACCACTGCATTCCCTTCAGCAGGTTTTATACATTTAAATTCTCTCTTCTTGCATTAGAAGGAAGAAGAAAAGACGATGTGTGTGAAGCTGCAAATGTAAAGGAAAGCTGACATGGTGTATTGGGTTTTCTGTGAGGGGTTTTTTTGGTTGTGTCTTTGGTAACAGGGGAAGGGCTATGGAGATGGCCCTTTAAGAAGCTACCTGAAAAGCTCCCCCTTTGCCTTTGTCAGACCCACCTCTGACCAGGGCCAAGCCAATCAGCGCCCCTGCGAATTCATGGATTTAAGGGGGGTGCAGGGCATGACTCGCTCTCTCTCTGGCACCGGCTCTGACCAGTGCGGCCCTGGCCTTGCCCGACTGGGCTTGGCCGGCCCCGACCACAACGTAAGCTTAAGCCCCATTGGAGCTCATCCCGAAAAAAAAAAAGAGAGAGAGCCGGGATCTCCATAACCATCAGAGGACACCTGCAGTGGAGAAAGGAGAGGGGCCCGAGAAGAACAACTTTGAAGAACGACAAGGTTGGTCTGAAGGAAAGAAAAGAGAGGGAGGAGGAGGAGGACACAGAACCCAGGTTTCCCCTTTGCAACCCGTGGCGAGAGCCAGGTCGACTGGTCGTTTGTGAGGGAACTGTGACCATGGGCAGACCCAGATTGGAGTTTTGTGGACTTGGGCTGAAACAGTTTTGTGTGTGAGGGAAACTGCAGCTGTGGGCAGACCCAGATTGGACTTTTGAGGACTTTTTCCCCTATGGAAAGGGG
>NW_010160247.1:0-1370 GCF_000695765.1 Mesitornis unicolor | reverse complement strand
TTTAAGATCTGGTTGTATCTCCCATTGTTCTACTCTGATGTTGGTAACAAATTAAAATTGTTTTGTTTTTTATTCCTTATGATGAGTCTGTCTTTTACCTGTGACCTGTCTAAGTGGTGAGAAGCCCTCCCAGTCCTTATTTTGACTAGCCCTTTTTTGGGGCATCGTGGTGCTGAGTTATGCACTGGGCTTAAACCACGACAAATGGATTTCTTCCTTTTCAAGCAGTTTCCATGAAACCTCACATGTCCCTAATCCAAGCAAGTGTGTCTGCATGAAAAGTGCATGCTCTTGGGTGTGATCAAGCCTGAATCAGAATCATCTCACCAAAGACATGCTACAACCCCTTTCTTTTACAAAATGCATGGAAGCCAATCACCAACATTCACCTGACAGTGACAGGGAGAAGGTGAAAAGATCTGCAGCTGATCCAGTTTAACAGTTTCTGCAGATGCTACATGACCCACACCAAATTGTTACTGCTAAAGTGTCTTAATGGGTTGGATTCTTCCCTGCTTTAAAGGAAAGATGTTTGTCCTGTTCTTCCTCCAGCCTCCCTTTACTTCCAACCCCACCATCAGAGAAGGTTGTTTTTTTGAGTCATCAACCATTTTCCATACAACAAAAAAGCTGATTTGCATCCAGACTCATTCCAGGTGCAGGGATGCACAATGTGATAAGTAGCCCTCTTCATCCTATTCACGCTGGTTAATGGCCAGCAGTCTCCCACATCACACTGAACAGTCATGGCCATGCAACCGTGTGGTAGTCCAGGCAAGACCAGAGCTGTTCCCACCTCTGCAATCCACTCCACCGAGAGCAATATAACAAAGTTGGTTAAAAGCACAAGAAATTATATAATAGAAATGGCATGAAAAGAAATTGCAGCTAATTTGCACCAAAAAACTCCCTTATCTCTGAGCTCAATCATCAAAACCAATAAATATTTGACATCCAGTGGATTTGACCACCATTCAAGAATATGCAACTTGTGATCATGCAAAATACCCATGTTCAAAACAGATCACTAGTTGGTGGATAAAAATAAGCAATAACATTTCTACAAACACATAGCTGAAAAACTAACATCTGTCCACAATCGCTCCAAAGGTGGTGGTGGGAACTCTCAACAAGGGTAAAGGAATATATTAGCCCTTTGGCACATAAAGGCCTTGGTTTCATTGGCACTACCACCTATAAGCAACTAAGTGACATGAAGGTCTGATGTAGACTTGTAAATGCATTAAACCTATCTAATATCAAAGTGCTGGTCCATTGACTTGCCCTAATGGTAAGGTCTTTGGTGGCATCATTCCACCCTTCTCTTCAGAAAAGCATTAATGATGGCAGAGCGGTGGATGTGGTCTACC
>NW_010160246.1:23627-36662 GCF_000695765.1 Mesitornis unicolor | reverse complement strand
TTTTTTTTCCTTTTAAATATTCTGGGAGTAAAGCTGCTGCATAACCCCAGACTGTTAACATGCATCCTACTGCAGAGGAGATGGGAAACGAAGGACCGAATGGATGTAAAAAAGTGAATTCCTGCATCCGTTCTCTTGAGACCCAGAAGGTTATTCTGGCACTTAAAGCTTCCGATTTCAGTGGTCTGGCTTTGGTGCTTTTCACACTCCAAATACTGCTGATTTCTGAAGTCGTAGACAAGTCTGTCTAGGCTGAAACCTGGATGTGGTTATTTCGCACTTCATTGCTGAAGCAGTAGGCAGTCAACTGTTTATCTGCAGACTAATGATGGTGAGAGCTGGTCAGCAAAGCTTCAAGCAAGTTCCTCTTCTCCACTCTGCACTGCTTCAGTCCTGTGCTTCAGCATTCTGGCGTATTTCTGCACAAAGCTGTTGAATTGCAGGCATTGGATAAAAGGTTCAGACGTTTCTCTCTGTATCAATTTTAAAACAACAGTCACTCTGCAAGAATAAAAATGCTTGATTCCTTAAGCTCTCGCTAACCTTGGATGGCAGCAGAGAGCAGGAAGGTCTCTGCTGTCTTGAAGATCATTTGTTCCTTTTTTGCCTTCCTAACCAGTAGAGACCGTTTACTTAGATAAGGAATTTCTAACAGCGGCCTGTATTGCAAGGCACAGTTCAGAACTGCAGGAGTGACAGCTATGTATAGTTTAGCCAGTGTCTCTTTCTGTAAAACGTAATGGCAGCATAATGCCGTGGGGTTATTGAAACAGAGAGTTGGTTCAGACCTGTACCAGGGTGAAAGAATTGTCAGAAAGCTTAAATCTGGGAGCACCTCAGCTTTTTGAGTCACCTAACGTGTGCTGGTTTTCAACCCATTTTGCCTTTCCCCCTCTTCTTGCCTGTATTGTGTGAGGGCAGGAGACTTGTGGAGCTGGATTACGCCTGTCAAATGCTCGTGGCCTTAAGGTGAAGTCTTTGCAAGCTGATAATACCTTTGTTATGTAACTGTTCGGCGAAGGGATAACGCTGCGTTCAGAGGATTTCAGGATTTCCTGAAAACTGCTACTAAATTTTTGGGCTGCCATGCAAATCTGGTAGAAAGGCAAGGATCTTGGTGTGCGGTGTTTCAGAAACAGGTGATTAATGCCATGTTAAAAGGAAGAGTAAAGCACCGAAAAACATGTGTCTGAAAGTGCCAGCGTCTGCCACAGAGTTGGTTGAATTAAGTATAGAAACAGTGCTTTTGTGGTAGTGCTCTCTTGACGGGAGGTTTTGTGTCTCGCTGTATAAATTCTGCCTACTTACTATTGTATCTGGTCTGATACTGTTTTTAGAATGATTAAAGTTGAAGTTGTTGGTTTCAAATAGGAAAATGTCTTTTTTTTAAAAGCATCCTGTAGAGGCTTCTCCTCTTTAGGTAAAACTTGATTCTTAAAACTGGCTTACATATGATGCAGCTTCTGATCACTGGAGCTTCTGCCTTTTTTTCATAATATAATAGTGATGCCAAGACAGGGGTACTTGATTTGTCCAGAATGTGAGGCTGTGTCTGTGGTTTAGAGTTTGAAAACTGTTTTTCTTTAGGTGTAGCAGGTTCCTGGTTGTTCAGCAGTAGGTGTTTGTCAGTGCAGAGGACTTGCTATTTTCAAACGTAGAAAGGAAAATTCACCCTTTGGTTCCCAGCACGTAGGGGTTTTTAAACATTACTTTTACCAAGACATGCAACCTCCCACTTCAGTTACAGCGGTTTGATGGCCACTTCTCTCTTGCTCTTGGACTCGACTGTGGGAAGCTGAAAATGCAATGGCAAGGAGGAAAACTGGAAATTACTTAAATGGTTTTCATTGTCAAGACTGAGAAAAATGGAGTGTAAATACAGCAGAAATGAGAGTGGATTTCCACAGCTCTCAATGCTCTGACCACCTGGATCAGTGCTTTCACCATGGATCCTGCTCTCAGGTGCAGTGTAGATGAAACTCAGCTCTTCTAGCAGACTTCAGAAGAAAAGTGAAATAGCACATAAAGCTATTTTAAGTAGATTATTGAATGCAGCCTTGCAAAAATATGGGTGTCTGGACAATTTGGCAGAGAAATAATCAACAGCCTGGGTTTTGTTTGCAAACTTCCATTAGAAATTTACTTAAAAACCAAATCGTACCTGTGAGATACCTTTACAGAAATGCAGGTTTGGCAGCTGTATTTTAGAAAATCAGCAAACAAAAATCCCAGACCATGGGAATGCCCATACTGGACTGCAACTGCTGAAAAATCTGAGTGCTAATCCCTGAAATAGATACCACCAGAGACAGATGAGAGCTGGTGTTCTGCCGTGTTCTGGTTTAAAATTGGGCTCTTGTGCTAGAACTGTAACGTCAGTGTTTGGGGAGGATTAGTATGTAACTAGTATAACTTACCCTAGAAGATAGACTTTAAATCAGCCTGACTGGATTTTTCATGAACAAACCCCTTGCCAAGGTTGCAGAACACGCGAACCATTCCTGTGCTTTCTTCTTGGACTCCTTTTTGTAGCTCAGTACCACAATTTTTCTTTTTTTATCGTGAACAACTTGTTTGTCTATGAACAGGCGTGTTTACTCCTTGCATCTTAAGAGTTTGGCTTCCCTCTCTTTGTAAGGACAAGAAAAAAATATCTAAGCATAGAAGACAATTTAAGAATTTAGAATAAACGTCTTAATCCACAACTCCCTGTCCTCCCCCTCCACTATTTATGCTAAAACTTCATTTTTTTAACCTTTGAAGACTGATGCCGTTGTGCAGTTTTTGCTTTCCATGTCTGCGTAGTAATCTGAGTTCTTAAAGCCACGTTGAATTTATCAGTTTTGTAATAGATTTTATCTGAAGTAAGAAAAAATTGACAGCTATTCTGGTTCCCGTTCTCACTTCAAACTGTGTGGACTGGGAGCGAGGTGTGTAGAGGTGAGCTTGGCTGCAGGGAAAGCCCTGCTGGGCGGCAGATGGCAAGAGAAGAGGCTGTTCTCCACGGCCGCTCCTGGTCTGTGGTTACCCCTGCGGCACAGGCACTGGGGTATGCGATGGCATGGCGGGAGGGGGGACAGGAGGTGGCACTGGGCTGTGATTCTGCCAGACGAGCGGCACTGAACATTTGTCCTTTTTGCTGTGCTTGTGTTTTCCAGGTGCATCAGAGGCTTTCTCCTTGGCAGAGTGTGAGAGTGGTGTACTGCAGTACGGTAGTGCCCTCTGATGGTAGGTACTGACGTGGAGAAACTCTTGGGTCGCTTTTGACTTCACTAACTTAAATCATGTTCCCTGACCCCCTTTTCTGAGTGAGCCTTTTTTGGCTAGGAGGTAAGGCAGTTTTGAAGTAAGGAAGTGACAGAGAACAAAGTCAGTCAAGAAGAATTACGGAAATGATCAGCTTCTCTGATAACCATCCTTACAAAATTGGACAGGCTGTATAAAGAAAGAGGTGATTTAGTGTAACTATCCTTTTTTTTCCCCAGGCTCTTTCCTGTTGTAGCTGTGAGGTCTGTGTGATGCCTGCCTTTCAGGGTACTGTGTGCCCTGAAACGTGCCATTTATGTAGTGAAAGTGCAGTTCACACCAGCTACTTGCTCAAATGGTTTCAAGCACTGTTGCTGCAGTGAGTAAGTTGTGAAGTCAAGGCAATTTTGTTCCTTTATTTAAATTCTGGGATAGCTCAGACTTTAAGCTTTTTAAGTAAGGTTTTCTTAACATGAAGCAAAAGAACGCACTGGTGGAACTTTAAAAATCTCACTATGCCAAAATGCCAAGCATCTTTGAGATCTCTGCCTGCTTAACATCCACATGCTGTGTGCAAAGACTAGAGCACTTATGTGGCTGACACAAGCAGTTAGTGCATCTTCTCCCCATTAAGGCTTGTTAATAAAGTCTGAAAGCTAATAAAGGGCTCTGGCACAATTGCTTCCCCTGCCAGGATAGTGACTGTGTTCAAACACGTGATTGCTGTGGAGAAATCAAAACCTGATGGCTTAAGTAGGTAGAAATGTAAGGTCAGATGTAAGGTTGAGAAGATAATGTGTGTAGCTACTCACCTGGTTTGATTTTTACTTCTCCTCATGTTTTGCTTGAATATTTCTCATGTTATTTCTTCCGATAACTTCACCATTTCTGGTAGTAAATGTTCAACACTGACTTCTTTGGCCACAGCCTTTTTTTTACTGTACCTTGTTTTGACCTAATGTGTTGCTTAAATTGTTCTTACACAAGAACAGAAATATTTAAAAAGTACTGATAACCTGTTACTGGTGGACATATGGTTGACTCAGAACTTGTTGGTGCTCAGATAGAATTCATACCTCAAAGCAACCTCGTGCTTAATTACAGCATGGAAAGTTGTCAAAAGTGTCCATGGTCTTGTTTAGCAGCATCCTTGGCCAGGTTGTAGGTGTCTGTAAATGTAAGTGAAATACACTTGTATACTTTCTTTTACTTGTCCCATGTATTTAAATACTGGCTTAAAATTTAATCAGTGAGGATTAGGCAAAATATTAGCTCTGTAATTAGTGAAATGCCAAAATATTTTGTCTACTTATTAACTCGTAGTTGCCCTCATGCAGGGAATCCACAGGGCTGTCAGAGCAAAGGGAGAGCAAGGCAGGCAGCCATGTTGCAGTGCTGTCTGTTGTTCAGAGCTGTCTGTTAGATTTGTTACTGACACATTCTTTGGATTTTTTCCTTTTTTGTTTTCTTTTATTTGCCTCTGAGCTCTTTCCTCTCCAATGCAGTAAAAATCTGACCAGACGTTAGCTGTGTAGGTGGTGATGAGAGGATCAAACTGAAATTATGGACTGGTGAGTTAGGCTAGAAAATGACTTTTACAAGCTTTTTGTAAGGAAAACATAAACCCGCTGTAATTCCAGACTTACTGAGCCTGTCCTCGGCAATAAATAATACTGTCTTTAACACTTCACCTGAGCTGGAAATACTTGAGAGGTTTTGTGTGTACTGCTAGTGCTGCAGCCTCTTGGTGCAGTCCGACCTGCTGCGTTTATCACTGTGAGCTCCACCTGGTCTGTGGAGAGTTAAAATGCAGCAGGGCTGGTCCTTCCAAAGCTGTCCTGGAGCTTTGGTGGTTGTGTTGTACCAATGGGTATACGCAGAAAAGTGTTGGTGCAAACATTGTTATCTCTTCTGCTCTATAATAAGCTGGCTCACTGCCTGTGTAATCAAGGTAGCATTTTAAATAACGAATTTTTCATGTCTTGTGGTTATACAAGCAGTACATAAGTTAATGCTCTATATGGTACTCACAGAACCAGTGAATTCAATACTTAAGTGGCTATTTTAAGCTTCTAAACGTGTTGATCGTTCCTTCTGAGCCTGCTATCACAAGAGTAGCTACTGCTAATTGATTTCTTACCAGTCTCTTGCTCAAATAGTTGAGTGAAGGAATGCAGAGATCTGATAGCTGATGTCAGAACAGCTGCTGCTAAGGAGACTGAAATTCTGTCTAACTGTCCAAATAAATAGACAGTTTGCTTTATTTATTTATTTATTTAGTAAATATTTGACTGTTGTCTCTCAGTTTTAAGCTTTGAAACACTAAAGCTACTAAAAACCTGTCAGGCGTTTAAGTCTTGAGGGATTAGGCATTTACAGACTTCCAAATACTGGGGCTTCTTGGGACGTTTTAGTCACTTCAGGTGTCCATACTTGGTTACTTCTACCTAGTCTTTAAAGATTACGTGAGGACCTCTTTGTAAGCACCAAATAGCAAGGCCCTGGAAGAGGGCAAAAACTTATCATAGAATACCAGTTTGGAAGGGACCTCAATGATCATCGATCCAACCTCTTTCTTGGCAAAAGCGTGATCTAGACAAGATGACCCAGCACCCTGTCCAGCTGAATCTTCAGTGTCCAATGTTGGGGAATCCACCACTTCCCTGGAGAGATTATTCCAGTGACTGGTGGTTCTTATTGTGGAAATTTTTCCTTAGGTGTGCCCAATCATCATCTTCCCAGGAGTAACCTGTACCTATTATCTCTCATCTTTTTCATGTTGCTCCTTGTAGAAAGGGAGTCTCCGTCTTTTGTGTAGCCACCCTTGAAATACTGGAACATGGCGATAAGGTCTCCCTTAAGTCTTCTTTTCTCAAGGCTGAACAAACCCAGTTCTCTCAGCCTTTCCTCATATGGCAGGCTTCCCAGCCTTTGTTCATGTTCGTGCCCCTTGTCTGGACCCTCTCCAGTCTGTCCACATCTTTTTTGCATAGTGGGGACCAAAACTGACCACAGTGCTCCAGCTGTGGCCTGACAAGCTCTGAGTAGGGTGGGATAAGGACGTTTTTCTCTCTGCTGGTGATGCCCTTGTTGATGCAACCCAGCATCCTGGTAGCTTGCTTTGCTGCAGCAGCACAGTTTGCTCATATAGAGCTTGGTGTCCACCAGGACCCTCCGGTCCTGTTCCACATTGCTGCTCTCTAGCTGGATAGATCCCAGCCTGTGCTGCACTCCTGGGTTGTGTCTTCCCAGGTGCAAGACCTTTCACTTGAACTTCCATAGTTTCTTGTTAGCCCATTTTTCCAGCCTCTCCAGGTCTTTCTGCAGGGTGGCTCTCCCTTCCAAAGTGTCTGCTTCCTCACTCAGTTTGGTATCGTCGGCAAACTTCATCAGGGTGCGCTTTATCCCATCATCCAGACCACTTACAAAGACATTAAACAGCATTGGGCTCCTATTGACCCTTGGGGCACCCCACAAGTGCCATTTTGTAAAAGGCACTATTTACCACCACCCTCTGGTGCGTCCTGTCAGCTGGTTCCCTGCCCACCGCAGTCTGCTTGTCTAGACTGTAACGCATCAGTTTCTCTGGGAGGAAGCTGTGGGAAACTGCATTGAAAGCCTCGAAGATATCCAGGTAGACAGTGTCCACTGCTCACCCAATGTCAACCAAGCAGATTACTTTGTTGTAAAAAGAAGAAAGTCTTTGTGTGCTTGATTCAGTTAATGAAGGCACTTGGCAGTAAACTCAAAAGCCTCGGACAGCTTTTCTGGCTCTGTAAAAGTATACATGGTGCCTCCTTTCTCAACATCCATGAGCCTCCCTTTTCAGAAAGGCATGTTGTCCCCAGGCTTGTCCTAACATGCAGATGATCCTGTGATAAATGAGGTCAACATCTGGTAGCAAATCACTGACAGGGAGGGTATAAAGGCTGTTGATAGCAAAACCTCCTGAACAGGGGCACGCTGAGAAATAGTTTACTTTAGTAGTTAAAATTGCATTGTTTGCTTCTAATTTCTACTTGTGTTGACTGCTTTGACTAACTAGTTTTGATGTTAGCTGCTTAAATTGACTTGACGTGTCAGTGTCGATGAGTTGAAGTGGATGGTGTGGTTTGTGTCGTTGGCCGGAGCCATAACAGGTGGGAATACTAAGCCAGATGCAGCGTGGGCGGGTGCGACTGCACAGTCCTTGAGACATGGCAAATTCTCCCTGCCACAAAAAAGACCTTACATTTTACGTAAGAAATATAGGTAGCAATCTAAAGTGAATCATTTTTAGATGTGCTGCTATATCTTAGCAACTACTGCACTGAGGGAAAATTTTGACTGTTTGTGACTCAGTAGAGGGCTCAGGGAATACGAACTCTCAACTTTTTTTTCTAGGTATGGATATTCTGAAGCACATAGAAGGGGCTGTCTTGGTGGCAGTAAAATAATAGCTAGCTTACAGTTCACACAGGTCACTACCATAAAATTTAGTAAGGTGCACTGAAATCCTTAAGAATGCTATTGAAAAAGCTCCTGACAGCACTAAAGAAAGGGAACATGTTTTATCTACACCTAAGTAGTAATGTCTGTCTTCTGAAGTACAAAGTGTATCGATCCCATGAATTTTAGATTAAACGACCTTGAAGCTTAAACTCGGAGTGCTGTGCCTACAACCTCATACTCCTGACTGCTCTCTTAAATATTTGTTCTCTTATGACAAAGAGGAGGAAACCAGAAGAAAACAAGAATAAAAAGGTTTGAAGTAGGTCCTTCCTTGATGTTTCCTAATATACACAGTCTGCCTTTGTCTTCTGGGCTATAAATCCTGATAAGTTGTGCAGTGTTTTGTCTTCCATAGTCCAAAATGCTTTGGTTCTCAAAACATACTGTGCTGCCATACTGCAGCTTTCAGACATGTTGCCTTTAATGTGTTGGTGGTTGTGTTTAGAGTAAATGTCTTCGACTTTTCCACAGAGCACAGAGTTTAACAGATGCTGCCAAGTTAATGGAAGTGAAAACCTCTGACGTCCCTCAGTCTTTCTTTGATGGACACATCTCTTGATGAAACTTGAAATTTTTGGTTTATCTTTTATTTATGTTCAACTCATAACCGTGTTTGCCTTTTTCTTCATGGGACAAATTCCAAATTACGACAAGATCACCTGTTAATTTTTAATGATGAACTTGTCTTTTTTTGTCGTCTCTGTAGAAGTGACGGTGGTTTACCAAAATGGGTTACCTGTGATTTCTGTGAATCTTCCATCCCGGCGAGAACGTTGTCAGTTCACGCTTAAACCGATCTCGGACTCTGTTGGTGTGTTCTTACAACAGCTGCAAGCAGAGGACCGAGGAATTGATCGGGTTGCAATCTACTCAGCAGGTACTGTTGTTTACAAATGAATTGATGTACTCGCTTGCCGGCTATTTTAATCCAGCTTTTTGCGTTTTTTTTAAGTAAAAGCTTGTTGTGGTGTGAGTCCCTGGACATTCCTGAAAAAGCAGAAGGTAGAAATGCTGTTCCCAGAGTAGGAATGTTCTGTTAGCTGTCCCTAGGAACGCTGACTGCAGAGGGAAGGAGGAGAAGGAAACATTCCTAATGCTTACCTTACCTCCATTAAGACTAATGTCTCTGTCTTTGGTGAATTTCCTACTATTTAGTAGGAAAGATACAAGCTATGTAGATGTTCTAATTAATTTGTAAGTGGTTGGCTGTAAAAGGTTGTGCAAGGGAGACAGTATCTTGCTTAGCTATGAAAACCCCATCATGTTTCATTTAATGTCTGTCTTCACTGTTTTGCTCAATTGCTGTGTGTCTGTCACCAAAGCTCTGAAATGTTGTGGGGATGTTTTGTGAAACTGCCATCACAGCAGGTATTTTCTTAGAAGTCTTGGCCAGGGAGGGAGGTATTTGCTAGGTTGGTGATGCCAAAGCTGTCCGATACCAGAAATTGAAATATTCATTTCTAATGTCAGTGGAGAGAGATGGAGGTCACTTAAGTGGATTGTACTGTAAAACATAGTAAAGTATTTGAACTATGCAGGATGAAGGAAACTTTTTTTTTAATAACATGACCCAAAATAGCACAGATTTAGAAAAGCAACTGTGCATACATAGCTCAGCTGGTATTGCTTGCTATGCAAGGTCTCCCACCCTATGTACCCATCTTCACAGAGAGTGCTGTCTGAGGGGAAAATGTGGAAGTCTAGCAGCTGGATTTGGGATGGCATCACAACTTGCTTAGCCACAGCATGTTTAGGTACTTTTTCTGCTGTTTAATGGGTCCTGTGTTTGCCTTTCAGATGGCACACGTGTTGCCTCCTCTACAGGTATAGATTTGCTTCTGCTGGATGACTTCAAACTGATCATTAATGATGTCACGTACCATGTTAGACCACCAAAGAGAGGTAAACCAGCCTGGTTCTGGTAAACATCGGAAATGAATTTCAGTGTTTAGTTCCCTGTTTAATTGTAGCATGCTTTATTAACTTGTTCAAGAACATGGAGTGTTATTTCTGAAGTAAACCTTGGAGTTTCTATTCCTGCCCTTGTGGTCTGATTTAGTGATATCTGAGTAATAGGAGTAGTCAGCGATGAAAAGCAAATATTCATTCTGCTCAAAGCCAGCACCCCCGTAAGAGGAGTAAATGAAGAAACAGAATTTAACTTCTGAAATTTTTTTCTGCATTTTCTTTTAATTACTGAAAAGTAATTCAGTTTGTCATTCTGCAGTAGTTCAATATGAAAGGGGAATTGGATTGAAACTTGCATTATCTGATTTGAAAGAATAAGTTGTTCCCTCACCTAGGAGTTAATGTTGTTTCCTTGTGAGTGTGGTACTTTGAATATTGCAAACACACCTTGAAACGTTGTTAGCTAACAAACAGTGAAATAACTGAGACTGTGCTCTTACAAGGTTACATTACTAAGAATCAAGTAGAGAAACCAACCTATTTTGAATCAGTAAGAAAACCCTTTTAACTAATGGGCTTTGGACTCTTCTGTAACTTTCAAGATGTGAAAACTTGCAAGAAGCTTTTGAGCCACTCCAGAGTTACTGATGAAGGCAGGAACTTGGTATTGTCATCTACCGTCTGCTCTTTCTCTTAGGCAACGTTTTAGGCTTAATGAAGTCCCTGGTTCTTGCTTGCCTGTGCTTACTGCTAAGGACCAACAAAAGGACCAGTTTTGGAAAGGTCTCTGATTGTTGCTTGGCTCACAAGTAGTGGAGGATTTCTGTCTGCCTTATCGTTCTGTTGTTGCAGACATTAACGGGAAGTTTGGAAGCAGTATTGTTCTAGGAGGAATTTCTAGCCTTGTAGACAGGCAAACAAATGAGGAAGGATTTATAACTTGACTTGCATCTCAATTTTGAGTTTAGATGGTGGAAATACTTTCTTCTATTTATTTGGATGTTTTCTTTAATGTTTAAGCCTTCCTCTCTTATGAGAATCACTCATAAGGCAAAACCTGTGAGGGAATTGTTAATGTTCCCTTTACCATCTTGAGCAGCCTGAATAAGACAACGTATTAAAGCAAATTATCTATCAAAAATGGTGACTGACCGTATCTTTTAGGTGTGAGACTACCCTGGGTGGCTGACTTCTAGGCAGTTCTGCTGATGCATGGCATCTTCCTTTGTAGATGTGGTTGACTCCCAAGGACCTTTTTGCATGGAAAATAATAAAAATGTATTCTAGTATTTTGCTGTTCACAATAGAAAAATACCAAGTTAAAAAGGAAGTTCTTACTCGGGGAACTCTGTGCAGCCACTTGTCCTTAGCATGCAGTGGACTCAAATTGGGAGCACAGCATTGGGTGAGATGCTGTTTCTCCCTTATCTGTGGGTTAGATTGACCTCCGCTAGAAATGTGGTTTTCTTCCCCTCTCCTTAAAAGCGCCTCGACAGAAAACTCTCCGTTAAGACTGGATATCTGAATCACTTGATATCACATGCATGCAGAAAAGTTACTCGCTGCTCTCTGTCCCCACTGCTCTCTGTCCTGGCACTTTTAAGCTGATGTAAGCCAGAGAAGTAGAGTAATTTAACAAGGTATCTCTTCCAAGTGTTAGCTTTTAAGCTGATGTAAGCCAGAGAAGTAGAGTGAGTAATTTAACAAGGTATCTCTTCCAACTGTTAGTCCCTGAAAGCAGTCTGTAATTTTTAGTACAACTAAATGAGAATGCAAACACAGTGTACTACTTCACTGGATAAATTGTCCCCCCTGAAAGCAGTCTGTAATTTTTAGTACAACTGAATGAGAATGCAAACACAGTGTCTACTAGTACTTCACTGGATAAATTGTCCCAAGGTAAGGCAATTCATATGTCCTACTTACCTAATGCTTGAGAGAGCAAACTCTGTGTTAGTCGGTGTGGTTTTGGGCATCACGCTTGTACAATGCCTAATGCTTGAGAGAGCAAACTCTGTGTTAGGCGGTGTGATTTTGGGCATCACGCTTGTATGATCTTCCCATTGTGTGCTGGTAGGTGAGCTCTGGGATCACCTAGGTTACATGAAATTACTGCCTTGGATTCATTTGCCACGGAGATTTCTATAATAAGCTTCTATGAAAATGAATGTGGCTGTAAATAGGCACCGAGATTAGTTCTGTTAAACTTTTCAGCTATTGCTTTTCCATTTTTACAAAGTCACCCTGTGTGTTTTGAAATGGAAATGGCAGAACACAATAACCTTAAATACTAAGTACTTGTGGATGGTTTACTCCACTTTAGCTGGGAGGGGGATATATGGTTTACTTTGTGTGTCTTGGCACAGACAACGGAGTCACTTCTTTCCCTTGAGCTGCTAGTGTTAAAACTTAAGCTGTTCACAGCTTTTTAAGAATCAAAACTCTTTCACTTGTTGCTCATTTGAGAGTTGCAGGCCAAGTCTAGATGGGTTGCTGCAGCTTTTCCATGTCAGTTCTGTTTTCTGTGTTGATAAAATTGTATTTGGAGAAGATAACCTGCAGCACAAGCCAAAGGATGCTACGGCTTTGGTTCTTTGTTTTTTTTGTTAGATTATTTGGCTGGCGTCAAATTCTTTTGCTTTAATTTGAAACTTGATTTTTCTATGTGGAGCGTGAAATACATCAGTAGTCACAACTCCTTTATGAGTTAATTTCCTTTAGGAATCCTTTCTGTCTTGAAATGCGGGTATAAAGGCAGTTTCAGTTAGTGGCCCTGTTACTGTCTTTGTTCAAATACTGTGAGGAAGGATGTCATTGTCCTGTAGGCAGCAGAGCATGGGGTTGCCCACAGAGCATTGAGAAACAATTCCTGGCATTGGTACTCGAAATAATTATATAAGAGTGGGTGTTCTGAGACCACTAATCCAAGATCTTTGGCTGCCATCATCAATAATTACGGTTGCTGATGGTCTGAATTCTGGTTTCTTGGCAGCTGGCGTGATGGATCATACTCATTTAGTTGTTCATTTGTCTTCATTAAGTCTTGTATATAAATACAGATCAGAAGTGGCTGTTGATAGCCGGCAAATGAATAGCATGTATCTCTTTTCCTTGTTCTTATCAAATTTTAGGAAAATCCAATAATAAAGCCTGGTTTTCTTTTGAAGGAATTGCATTGTCTTAAGAGTGCTGGAGCTCTTCCAAAGGCTTCTTTGTTAAAAAGATAGTTTCATGTGTTTCCTGTGCAGACTAATAGCAGTTTCTGAAAAGTATATGAGAATTTCAGGGTATAAATGCATATAAAGCAATGTCTTTTTTTGTTTTTCCTCTCCTAGAGCTCTTAAGCCATGAAAATGCAACGACGCTGAACGATGTCAAGACATTGGTTCA
>NW_010160246.1:12050-23617 GCF_000695765.1 Mesitornis unicolor | reverse complement strand
CACTGCCTTGTGCATCGAGGAGCACCAGCTGAACAAAGAGAAGGAGCTGATAGGGAGACTAGAGGAGTTGAAGGAGCAGCTAGCACCATTAGAAAAAGTGAGAAGTTTCTCATTACATTTTACTTATCCTCCAAATACAGCCTTAATTCATTTCAAGATTTTAATTAGGTCCCTGGCATGCTTCAAATAGTTTTAAGACCACTGAAGCAGAAGATGTATTAAGTGTATACTAAACTATGTCTGTTTCTGTGGAGGTATTTTGTTTCCTTGCTTTAAGTAATTGGATATTAACTTGACAGTAAATAAAGACTGGAGCTAATGCAACAGAACATCTCGGAACATAGAGAAATAAGCAAGGTATCCAGAGCATGCTCAGAGTAAAATATGGACAATGGCAAGATACTGATAGAAAAGAATTTGTTTGCATAACCTAGATTCAAATTATATGTCTCAAACCACTTATGATTTTATATAAATAGAAGATGTTATTTTTACATTATATCTTAATTCTATTCATGTCATTATTTCTGGGAGTATAAGGCATGTACTTCTATCTTCTGCAGGTAAGGATGGAGCTCAGCAGGAAAGCAGAGAAGAGGACAACCTTAGTGTTGTGGGGAGGCCTGGCCTACATGGCCACTCAGTTTGGGATTCTGGCCCGCCTCACCTGGTGGGAATATTCTTGGGACATTATGGAACCAGTCACCTATTTCATCACCTATGGTAGTGCCATGGCAATGTATGCTTATTTCGTAATGACTCGCCAGGTAGGACTTGTGCTGGTGTTGACAATTCAGTAGAAGGCTTGCTTTGAGCTCTGATCCTTAGAAAAACAGGAAAATTGTGCCTATTAGAAGTTACTTTGCCCTTTCTGTATCTTGTCAGAATCTAGATGTTGCTTAATTTAATTTGTGCTGCCCAGGACGGTGGTGTATGGTTGTGGGGATTTCTGGATGGTGGTCATTGCTGATTTCCTGCTTGGCTTACCATAAATGCTTATTTATGTTCTGTGAATGACTGCTTTGGCTATACAGGTTCATCTACTGACAGGTATTGGCTTCTACACACACACACCCCCACAACACATGTTGTCTTGCACAAGAGGCCTCCAAGTGCTGCAGTTTATCAGCCCAAATAAGCTATGGGTCCATGAGGTACCTTCTGAGTTTCAAGGAAGAACACATCTCTAGTATGAGATGCTGGCCTTTTCAGAGAGACAAAGGTTCAAGGGATCCCATTGAAAATGTTTTTGTTTAGGTGTTTCGTGGATCTGGCCTCCCATCCAGATGAAAAATCCTTCTCTGGATCCTTGTAGTTGTGAGAGACTCTGTGGATTTCTAGTACGTGGTTTGTCTCGTCACTCCTATCTAAACTTCATAATCCTAGCTAAAAAATGAGGAGGGAGGGTCCAGAGAGTCTCTGCTGTCCCAGGATGATTAGAACAGATGCAGGTGTTCCAGTGTGGTGTCCAAGAGGTCTGTCAGCTGCATCATTTCAGGGGCTGGGAACAGTGTGCTGCAACAGGTTTTTTGCCCAGTGTGGTTCGAACTTCTGCCGTGTTTAAACTCAGATTTGATGTTTTGATCATCATTTGTCTGGCTTTTGCCAGCCAGACCTTAAAAATCTGTGTTTCAGGGATAGTGTGACTCTGAATGCAGCTTTTCTTCACCTGACAGCCTTGATCATTGGGTGCACACGAGACACAGAGGCTGATTTTTTTCAGTGCTAGGGAGGGTTAACTTCAGCAGGCAGACCTGTGCTTTGTAGAGGCTATGTGGGATTTGGTGCGCACAGCTCTGCTGCTCTGAGTTATCAGCACGCTCTAAAAAGCTGTGATTTCTTGCAGTGGAGTATCCCTGACAAAAGCTGTGGTATTGGGTTCTTGTTCTCTTGCATAGCTTGGTCGAGAGATGAACTCATGAGCAACTACTGTTGCTTTAATTAGCCATTGCAGCGTTATGACCTTCAGAAAAAGAGAGTAGGGGCCATTTTACGAAAGCTTATTTTGATATTTATAGCTTTTTTTTTCTCCCTTTTTTCCCTCCTCACAAACTTGTCGGTATTGGAACCCTGAAATGTGGTGTTTGTTGTTATCTCTGCATGGCAGGATTCACAGGTTCAGGACAGGAGGAGGGTGATGGTAACTCACTGCTGGAGTGTAACACACTAGCAGAGAAGCAAGTGATTGACCTGGCTTGGGTCTGGCTGGGATGGAGTTAATGTTCTTCATAACAGCTGGTCTAGTGCTGTGTTTTGGACTTGTGACCAGAACAGTCTTGATCACACACCAGTGGTTTTGCTATTGCTGAACAGTGCCTGCACAGCATCAAGGCCCTCTCTATTTCTCATTGCTTCACCCACTCCCCCCAGGAATATGCTGCAGGTGCATGAGGTGCTGCAAGAGGACACAGCTAAGACAGCTGACCTGAACTTATCAAAGAGATTTTCTGTGCTGTATTAAGTCACGCTCGGCAATAAATAGAGATGGAGGGAGTTTGTCCAAAGTAGCTGTGACTTGGAGACTGGCTGAGCATTGGTCTGCTGGTGGGAGGTGGTGAGTGATTGCTTTTGCATCACTCATGGTTTGCTTTTGGTTTTTTTCTTTATTAAGCTGTCTTTATCTCAGCTCTTAAGTTTTTCTTGGTTTTTGGCCTTTGGGTTCTCTTCCCCCATCCATCTGTGGGGGGCATGAGTGACTGGGTGAGGGCTTAGCTGACTGGGGTCACCCCACCACACTGGGTGAGCTTAGACAACGCTGTCTGTTCTTGTGTCTTCACTGACAGAAACTGGTCATCCTCCCAAAACACACCTGATACTTACTGTGCTAATGGTACCCTGTGTTCTGTCCTGTTGTGGCTTTATTCCTATCTTCTCTCCTTTTTTGTTTTTAGGAATATGTTTATCCAGATGCCAGAGACCGACAGTACTTATTATTTTTCCATAAAGGAGCCAAAAAGACACGATTTGATCTAGAGAAATACAATCAACTCAAGGATGCAATTGCTCAGGTAACAAGAATTTTTCCAGAAATAAGACAAAGAAATTACTGCTTGCTCGTTCTTAGCTGCTATTAATAGATGCACCTCAAACACGAATGAATGTATCTTAAGTTTTCAGCCCATTTTCTTGTCACAGTCCCAGTGCAATCACCAAATTGGCTTTGAGATGCCTAGGAATAGAACTGCTGGATGTGTAAATCAACACGAAATGGTTGCCTGTATCTATCTGTAAGAGCCTTTTAGAAACTGCTGGCAAATCTTGAGTTGCTTCAGGCATTTCATGCCTCAGAGGAGCCTAATTCAAGATTTCCCTTCTTCTCAGCTCCTACGCACCAGATGGATTTAGTGAGGAATGAAGACTTGTATCCATTCAGTTCATGTCTTCCTGACATAGCACTTCAGTGCACTGGGCTGCAGTCCTCGAAAATAATGCTCAAAAAATTTAGGTGTACTGTTAGAGGCAGTGGAGGCAGATCCTCATATTCTGGAGACAGACACTTGGTAGACTGCGCGCGTTGTGGGGTCTGTTCAACAAAAGACTCGGGTAGACGTCCTTCTTTGTGTTTCTGTGAGCCTTTCTACAGAAGGATGACATGAGCAGAAAAAAACAGAGCTACCACATTCTTTTTCACTGCTTCATATCACTCTGTTTATTCCCAGGCTCTGGAAGTGACAGTGTAGGATATCCAGGGCAAGATGTGTTCTCCCCCTGCCTTGGAGAAGGAACTGCACAAGGAGTAGAGGGAAGTTGGGCTAGGCAGTCTTAGTTCCATGAGAAAACCCAGAAAGACCTCTGGGTTTTCTCATGCTGTGTTGAGTATTGATACCCTTGGGTGGCTGTATTTTTATGGAGCTTTTCTTCTAGAATCAACCATTTCCATTCATCTTGTAGTTTGTTGGTGTGTTTGTGTGGTGTTTTGTTTTCAAGTTCCAGTGAGTTTATGGGGGTGAAGCCTTTCCTACCATATTTTAAGTGGCTGTATGTGGACAAGTTCAGAGAAGTACAGAGCAAATGTCTTTCAGTATGCTTTTCAGATATAAGCTTGTAACTTTGTTTTATTTTTTGAACACTTCCCTTCTGGACAAGGAACACAAGAAAATATGGAAAAGCTTTCCATTCTGTAAAGGGGAATGTTATTGGGGAAGGTGTATTGGGAGCTTGCTCTTTATAATGTGTCTTTTACTTTTAGGCAGAATTGGACCTTAAGAGGCTTCGAGACCCACTGCAGGTTCACCTGCCCATCCAGCAAATTGATGAAAAGGACTGATCAGCAAAGAAGCTCTGAGCCCCGGCAAAAAACCTGTTCATAGCTCTTGCCTTTTTAATTAAAGCATTGCAGGTGGAAGCTGGGAGGTAGTGTGGGGGTGGAGGGTTTTTACCTTTAATCAAGACGAAGGACTGTAGGGGGGGAATCTCTTAAATCTGAAGATTGGACACTGTGGAATGTGAGTTCTGAAAAGGGCTTGGCAAATAGTCACATTTAAAAAGTGTCTGAATGGCAGTTGTGTACAAATACAGGTTTGGGGGGGGTGGTTCATGAAAAGAATGTAATGAAGAATGTAATGCTGGGGTGTAGGGGTGTCTTCTTCCAGCTTTGCAGGGTCTGCCTCTTGATAAGACACCAGCAGCCTGCTCAGCTTTTTAAATTTTCCTTTACCTGATTCAGATCTCTCTTTCTCTCTCTTAAAAAAGGAGAATTAGAAAAAAAAAAAACAAACCACCAAAACAAAACCCAACAAAGAATCCAAGCCACCTGGAGCTATGGCTGGTGATCAGAACTTGCGCCCCATCGCCATTAACACGCACACTTCTGATCAGACCCGGTCTCTTTTATAAAAGTTACTACAAGACTGCTTTCTACTGGAAAACCGTGAGCTTCCCCTTCCCAGCCCACCCCGTGTGCTCCACTGACTTCCTCCTTTGCTTATTTGTAGCACAGATTGGTTGTAGCCAAGTGAGAGAAGGAACGAGTTTTCTTCTGGACATTTGATAATTGATATTTTGGATTATTCCATAATAAATAGATAAACTTTGTGTCCCAATGCCCTTGAGCTCTTTCTAGAAATCAATGGCAGCATTGCATGAGAGGTTTTTTATATTCAGTCTTAAGGGAGGGAGTTTCCCCTCTTCCTACCCCAAATCTGATAGCCACCTGGACTATGAAATTATGAAGGCTTAAAGGATTATGAAACTGTTGCAGAATCCCGACTTCTGCTTTTAAATGAACAGTTTTGGAACATAGAATAATTAAACTTGGTATTTGACTGCTTGTGTCATGGGATAAAAGGTCTCATATATGGTCAAAGCATTTTTCTTGCCCAGAGGCTTTTTGAAAGCCCGAGGCTCTTACACTGCAAGGCACAGAACTACTTCAGTTCTTTAGCACTTTCCCCTACTTGAGTAGCTTTAAATGAACTTTGCGCCCACAGGTCAGAGTTTCTTAGAAGTGGCTAATGACATCTCTTGTTCTTTACTAAAAGAAATAGAGGAAGGAAAGTCAACCCATTGCCCTCTCTTCTAGCCAAGGCTGGCTGAGTTCTAAGCAGATAAAACAACTCCTCATTCAAAGCGGGTCAGTCTGTTTTAGCATCCTGCTGATAAATACTGTGGAGACAGGATGAAGGTTGGAGAAGGGCATTAAGCTTTATAAATGGAAAAACTGGCTGCTTTTTTTTTGATGTTTCACTACTACTCCTCACTGTGTCATGGAAAGAGGCTTCTGTTTTTGGGGGAAACCATGTTTTAAAAAACAAAAAAAAAAGGAAAGAAAAATAAATCAGTATTAACTAGACGCCAGGTGCCTTGCAGATGTGGAAACACAGCTGGGATTGCTGCCTCTTCTCACTCAATGGCATGTTGGACCGAATGGGTGCATGTTTCCAGTTTTTTTTCCCCTTCCCTTTTTCCTCTGTCTTTCAATTTAATTACATTGTGTGATTTATTTTTTATCTGTTTTATCCTGTTTGTGTGGTGAGTTTTAAAGGGAAAAAATGAACACGATCCTGTAGCTGAATCCGTGTTGTGTGTTTGGGATGAGGGAGGGAGCATGGAGAAAAGTCCTTCTTTAAAAAAAACAAAAACAAAAACCTAAACATGTGTAAAATCCTGTATCATTTATGAAATATGTATAAAAGAGCAATGTACTTCTGGAACAATAAATAACTATTCAATTTTTGAATCTGTGCTCTTGAATAACGTTATTTTCTCCAGCTGAGAATATTATATGGGTGGCAGCTGTCTCCTGAGTTTCCTCCATTTCTTTTTGTTTAGGTTGTTTCTTCTTGACCTTACATCGCTGAGGCTGCGATGATGCCCATAATAGCTTTCCTGAAGAAGAGAAAGATGGAGATCTTGCTGCCATGCCTAGCTGCGTAACACAGGGATCACAGGAGAAGTTGAGGTGGTGAGGTAGAGGTATTTGGTCTAACAAAGAGCTGCCTTTGTTTGGCCGCTGTAGTAGCTCCACGTGGAGGCTGACAAAATCTGGAGACGTGGCAGGTTGCAGGATAAGAACGTATATGGCTGTGTAAAGTCCAGCAACCTAAAAGTGCCAAGCGTTGTCAGTGTATTTCTGTATTGCATTCAAGTGCCATTTCAGAGAAAAACCTGAAGTTTTAAGCTTCTGTCACTTTCTGGGCCCTTGAACGGCTGCGATCTGGTGTGTCATGGTGATGTATTGTTTGTTCATTAACTTTTGAGTATCAGCGGATTGTACTTTGTCCTAACTTTATGGGATGTTAGGATGAGGTATTTTGTGCCAGACGACTTTTATCATGTCCATTGACTATTCAAAAAAATAACCCATGATTGGCCAATTCTTAAAACAGCCAGCACTCTCCTGTGTTTCTGGAAGTCAAGAGAGGAGGGGCTGGAAGCTCTTAGTTGTTGTGACCTACCTTTAATCACTGTTAAAATTCAGTTCAGCAATGCTGACAAACCCTCTTCCTCCAAGCAGCCCTTGGTCTCCTGCTGCGTACAGATGAGCTGCTTCCCTCCCTAGACAAATCGCTTGGAACAGTTGCATAAGAACTCGTCCATTTTGGCATCCAGAAGAACTGAAGGCTTTGACACCTAACGCCACAATCCCAATTTTGGAAGCAAGAAAATGCTGTGATAAAATTGTTCCTGCTTATGCTTTAATCTTGTTCTAGACACTATGTGGGAAAAGGAGTAAAATAAGAGTAGAAAATTGTACCCTGCAGTATGAGCTGTCTGGTGGTGTGTGCCCCTGCAGGAGTCCTGTCTTACTCCTCTCTACACCGCATGTGGTCTCTGGGGGGTAGATGGCCTGTACAAACCTCAAACTCAAACCTCAGTGCTTCTGCTTTTGTTGCCATTGAATGCTAATACTGAGGGGAAGGAGGATGATTGTTTGCTTTCCTGATACACGCTGTTGGATATCAACATGAGCAAACTCTTGCAGTAGTTATTTTGTGGCTGGGTGCCAGGCAGGTAATAGGGTCCCATCCCACTGGCAGCACTTGAAGAGCAGGCAGTGCTGCCTGAATCTTAATGTAACACTGCATTCTTAAGACTGTAGGAAGGATAAACAGCAGTGTGCATTGCAGTGTTCAGGTGCTGCTTTTTCTACCAATTTTGTTATTCATCTGCTTAACTTCTCTTCCCTCCCCCCCGTAACCCTTCCTAGCTGGCAGGCAGTGACAATGATCACCTTTCTGCAAGTTCTTATACCTCTGTGTTGGCTCCAAGAGGGTTTGCATGATGCTCTGAAGCTGCTGCTGGCTGTTAAACCGTGGCACTATGTCAGTCAAGTGAAGCTGGCCAAGTTGCCCTGTCTTTCTGAGCCAGTGGAACAAGTTTTTTGGTCTCCTCTGTGTTGCCTTTTTTTGTGTGGACTTGTAAATGCAAACTACTTTCCTCTGTGCCACATTGTACGACTTCATTTTCACATGGGAAGGAGGCTTTCATATCTGAAGTATTTTTGTACCTATCCCAAGAGATTCCAATTGTTCCCTTTTAAAAACAAAGCAAAACAATTTTATTTCTATACTGACATTAAAGGGGTGAAAAGTAAATACAAGAATGGATATTAAACTTGCAGTGTATAGGAGAAGCTGGTGTTACGCTGTGTTGCTGTGGCTCTGTGAACTTGTAAAAGATGGGTCCTACCCCTGTTTCTGCCCCTGACTAGTTTTACAACTGTGGGTTTGCTGTCTGTGCCCTAATTTCCTCCATCTAGAAACTGAGGATCATGGAAAATACACTGAGATCTGTAGGACCTGTGGAAAAACAGGTTCTGCATCACAGGGTTCGTTATGGGAAAGGAAATTACAGCTACTCTTCAGTAGGAGTTATGTACTTGTCCAATTTTAATGGAGTCTTGGTGCTTTAATTTTTCTGTGTGGAATTTGCTCATCCTTCACCAAACTCGCGTTCACTCCCTGATCTCAACCGCCCTTCCCATTGGCACCGTGTCCTGGGACAAGTTGTTTACAGCAACAGGGCCTATCTCTAAGTCCTTGACACTCGTGCAATCCATCTCAGCAGCCTGTCAAGGCTTATTGTGAACATACATCCTCAAATCAATTGCAGACAGGGATTCTGCCGTGTGTTGGGTTCTCCTCGCTCTCAGCAGCAGGAACTGCTGATTAGCTCTTCCGCCTGCTCCTCCTGGGCAGGCACCAAGAGCTGTTCCCACACACCTCACTTTCATCAGACAATGGTGTGTCTTGAGAGGTGGCTCTGACAAAGGCAAGGCCAGCTGTATCAAACACCAAAATACCTTTATTCATTAGTCCACTATGAACAGTGTGAGGCTTTCCAGCCTAGCCAATGCTTTGAAGAATTTGCATTCCTTGTGTAAGGTTTGTAGGCAGCAAGTTTAAAAGATCATACCTCTTTGGTACCAAAACACAATCCTAATTCTCTCTTTTAATATTGCCTTCCCTCTTCATATGTCTTAACCCATACTGATGACTGCTCTTAAGAAATGCTAACTTGATCCTGATTCTTGTGGGAAGTCAGACTCACTCATCTTTGAGGTGGGGGCGTGGAGGTCAGGAACAACTGATTTACCAGGTCTGCATAGGGAGTGCAGGCCCTACACCATCTAGAGTACTTCACTGGAATTGTATCCTCTCTCCCAGAGGGTCTGTTTGCAGGAGGGTTTTTTTGTTTGGGTATTTTACCTCTCTTCTCCTTTCAGGAATAATTGCTCCAACTCCCTGAGGCATGGATTGCCATGGCTTAGTCTAATACAGGCTGTTACCTGAAATAACTTGCAAAGCAAAGTGTTGATAGAAGAGTTGCCTCTGCTAGTGCTTCTTCCAGAAGACTGAGATGGTCTTTGTCTTTCCTGTGGTTCCCAAAAATGTTTAGAAGCCGTCCACTGAATCTTCTCCAGCTTTAGGCTGTTTCCTTAAACTAGATGTTACAATGATTTGGGATACTGTCATCTCTGGGGATGCTGAGGCATCTCCTGCTTTAATCCATTTTGGAGAACTTGATAAGGGCCTGTTTGTGACATCTTTGAGGCTCAAAACTGCTATGATGCAGTACATTTCCCTATGTTAATTGTCAGTTATTGCTCATGGATAACTGTCAAAACATTACTCGCGTCAGGCCTAACATACCACCTACAAAGGTAGGAGCAGCTGGTAATAAAATGGTTCAGAAAAATATATATACATCTAACGCAGACAGAAAATTAAATTCAAGCTTCAAGTTCTATTTATCCAGGTTCTGAAGTATGAATGAACCTCTCAGTGAAAACGGCAATATACAGCTTCCCATAGCTTGCTGGATTATTCTCCATTCAATTTTAGTTTCTCTTCTGGGAATTCACGTAATCACCTTTTGAGGGTTATCTTGCTAGCTTTGTGTAGTGAATTTGTTCTCCTTTCCTGTTGTTGAAAAAAACTTTTCTGATACTGCACAGCTGTCAGCACAATAAAGTCACAAAGATTTTTTTGGGGAGCAATGACAGTAATTTATAAAGATTTTTCTTCTTGTTCCCTGGAGTCATTCAGTGCTGAAAAAGACTCCTCTGCTGGGGTGGAGCAGAGCAGCATATTGCACTTCACTGCCAGGGGAACACCCAGACAGAGTAAGCCTACTGAGGACTTTCTGTAATGCAGGGTTTCTACAAAGCAGGGAAATACCAAATTCTTGTCTGATGCAAACTCAGGATGAAAATAACGGAGCCATTTTTTTCCTGCTGGGGTTTGAAGCTGACACATCAACCTTGATGTCATTCCTTACGCCAGCCTGCTGCAGAACTGCGGGAGGCAAAGGAAATGGGGAAATGCCTACGCTTGCTTGATTGTGCAACTACTGTAGGCTTAGCTGTACTCCTTGCTAATGGAGAGCCTTCTGCCTGCGGATGAGTGCCTGGAGGGGATCTGTATGGCTGTTGTTTGTAAGCAGGGAGGGACCTGGAGATGTGTATATGCACATATATATTAAAACCAGCTAGAAGTCTGTTTTCTGTAGTAAGAGCTACAGCTAGTGAGATGAGAGGGAAGATTCCTTTCTGCTTATTCATGTTGTCCTCAGTATCTCTTGCCACCCGTTGTGGTGCTTGGTTTGGTTTACTAGAGAACAGATGTCAGTGTGCTACATGTCATCTCTAGCCAGAGCATGTGTGTATGACCTGCAACTCAACCTAGTTTGGTTTGAATGGGTAAGGCAGAAGCTCTCAATTAACCAGTTTTGCATGGAAGTTAATTCAGTAGTGTTGGATTTCTTAATTGTTGGTTTAGTTTTGGTTTTTAAAGAGAGAGATCATAAGACCACTGCAGAAACATGTCTTTATTTGCCTTGTTTGTTAATCTTGCAGCAATGATCAGGTTGTGTGACCAGGAGTAGGAAGGGTCTTTGTGTAGCATAGGAACAGCTTATTTCCCTGTGGAACGCCAGTCGTTTGCTTTGACTGATGTTCCTGTTGTAGCTCTGCTCTGAGCCCTCATTTGCAGTCTCTGGAAGGATCAATTCTCCTCCTTTGGCTGCTATTTCCTGCAGTTAAGGCGCTCAAGCTGCTGTTTTCTGACTGTGGGGAGCCATGAAGTCGTATGACTTGTGGAAGGAGCAGAGATAACAACAAGCACCCATCTGTTCTTCTTTTCCATCCCTTCGGGATGTCCGGGTGTCCCCTGGTTAGAATTCTTCTCCGGATGAGATAGTGGAGGTGTCACTGGGGGGCAGTCAGGCCAGAAAACAATAGCGGGTTGAGTCCAAAATAACAAGATTGATCAGTAAGTACATCTCTGTCAATAAGGGGCAGAGCTGCTCTGTAGAGGTCAAGGCTGGAGCTGTACCCCACATCCCTTCAGCTCCTTCCTCTGATAAACTTGCAGGAGAGCTTTCAAACTTGCTCTTCAGAGAGCCTGGGTTCAGAAGCTCCATCGAGAGGAAGGCTGCGAGAAGCCAGAGTGTGTGCAAGGGCTTTCAAGCCTCTGTTATTTGAGTGGTAAAACTTTTCTTTGGCCGAGAGGAATGTTCCAGTACTTGTTTTTCTGTCTCTGCTTTGTCATCCAGCTGCAGCCAGTGTCTTCGATGGGTGAGTAAAGGGGCATTGCCTTCAAGCTTATTTCTGTTGGCTGGCTTTA
>NW_010160246.1:0-12019 GCF_000695765.1 Mesitornis unicolor | reverse complement strand
AGCCTTGGTATTCTTAGGTGAAAGACTGGAAGATGTAAGAAATATCCTTTTTCTTTGATGATGGTGTGAAATTCTTTCTAATTGGAAAGATCTTTCTGTCATAGAGTATGAAGGCTCCCACATTGGGAGAATTTCTACTGCTAAGGCACTGTGGGATTTTCCTCTCCCTTTGGAGGAGAAGGCTCTATGAGTAGATATTATGATACTTTTTCACCCGCTTCTTTGACAAATCTTAAGTGAATTTGGTGTCGTGATGCAGTGCTGCTCATTTCATTGCCCAGTGGTGCCAGAGCAGAGACCTCCAGTTACACAATACGCACAGCATTAATCTCTCTGCAGAATGGTGGGCTTGTGCACGTTTGCTAGAGCCTGATTTGTCATTCAGTATATATACCAGCATGTCAGCTAGGTAACTAATGATATCATCAAGATTACAGATTGAAAAGCTTTACTTCATAGCTAATGCCTGTCAGGCTGAATTGCTCAGGCCACGCAAAAACTGTTGGGGAGGAAAAAAATTGAGCCAAGAAAAATGAAAAACAGAGGGAGCTGGAGACAGTTATGTGTCTTGTGCAAAACCCTCGTGCCTTCGATCTTTGGGGAGAGCAGATGAGAGGTTGATGGGTTGCTTCTATGTTTTTCTGGAGTTTTTCTTAAAAACTCAGATTAGTTTTCAGCAAACTCTGCCGCCAAAGACTGCTTGATGTCTGCGGGGAGGTTGGCTTGGGGCAGCTCTGGCAGTCCAAGGGTGGCCATTGAGGGTCTGCAGTGTTCGAAAGAGCACTGTCTGCTTTTTCTGCTTCTGTCTCCCCTTTACTCCTGCCTGAAGCTCTCGGACAAATGAAAGATGAGAGGCTGGGATACCCCATTCCCCTGAAATGCCGCCTTCCAGTTCCCTCTGAACTGCTGCGAGGTCATCTCAGTAAATTTTGTCTTTAAATTATATTCTGAACGTTTAGGAGAATGTCTAGATGGGTGTTTTCAGAGTCTGACTACAAAGGATATTTCATAAAGTTAATGTGTGTAATTTTGGTGCTGCCTGGCTTGGAAGCTGGCAGAGCACTAGGAGAATGTCTAGATGGGTGTTTTCAGAGTCCAACTACAAAGGATATTTCATGAAGTTAATGTGTGTAATTTTGGTGCTGCCCGGCTCGGAAGCTGGCAGAGCACTCCTCGTTTGGCTCGTTTGGCTTTATCAACACAAAAACCTTTTTAATCTTAGTCAGTGACTCACCCTGAGGCAATACCAGATCTTGTGGTGGAAACCAAGTGAGTTACACTGAGGGAAGCCCAGAGGAAGCTTTTTTTCAGCTGTGCGCAGAGAAGAGGCAGGACCCAAGATTTTCTGTTGCAGGAAGTTGAGCAAGCTTTTGGAGGACGGGATTTCACAGCACTGCTGCTGTTGGTGGGTAAAGGGAGGCAAGGAGAAAACAAATCAAGAGCTGACAGGTCTTTCAGGTGAAATCAAGAGCTCAGGAGGGGTTGCCTGGTGAAACTCATCAGGAATTTTTTGCTTGTGGTGGGAGTGACTCTGCTCCTCTGCATATCTCAGATTATGGTACCAGAGATTCCCTTCATAACCCAGGCTCACACTCTCTGTGCCAGCTCGCAGCTCTGCAGCACTCATGACTGCAGCAGCTGCTCCTGCCTTTTATGCTGGATTTGAGGCCAAACAAAACATGTCCATGGCTGAGGAAGGTGTAAGGATGCTTGTGTGGAGAGATGTTGTATTTGTGAGAAGGTAGAAGAGAGCACGTCAGTGAGATAGATCAGATCAAAATAATGAACCGAGAAAGTTTGTCTGTGTCCAGAGCATTCTAAGAGAAACAAAATAATGTCTCCCCTCACCCAAATTGTATGACCCTGTTGTTCAAACAGAACAAAAAAGAGAGAGCGTTTTAGAACTTAAAAATAAATGTCATGTGGAAAGTAGAGACTCTTCCAGTCTGAAATGCATTTAACCAGAATGATTGGTTTTATTAGCCTAATTCTAGGCAATGGTAATCAATTTTCCTTACTTAAGACAGTATTAGCATTCATTTTGCTTAATAGGGAATAGCTAATCACAGGCAGGTAGTGCTTCGTCAGGTATTAAATGTAAGTAAAAATGAAATCTCTGGACTTTTAGTGAGGAAGCTGCCAAATCGGGGTTAATTAGGAGAAGACTGAAAACAATGAACACTTCGATTCTTCTTCTTTTTCTTCTCCCTATGGTATTCTTGTGTTTTAATTGTTTGCAGAAGGTTCAGAAAGGCCTCTGAAAAGGGACATGCTCCTTGAGCACTGCATGAGCAGACATGCACATAGAGGGAGGTCCATGTGTTATGTCTTGCCTTTACATCCTCCTCACTCACAGACATCTGATCTCCTGTGGAGAGGCCACCACCTCTCTCTTGCCCCGCTGCAGGATTTTACAGAGTGCACGAGTTTGAGTTTCAGCTCTTTCAATTCACCTTGGCATATACAGACAGAGCTATAAGAGAGACAGTGGAATACAAAACCCCAGGTAAATGGACCAAGGTCTGCTTCTCCTGCCTCACCTCTCTGAGCATACAGTCATGGTTAGAGATGGCCTGCTGGGCTATAGATCAACTTCACTGTGACAAGAGAGAGCAGTTCTTATAGATATAATGTGTTGTACCCTGGAATGAGGAGGAGCTGATAAATTATGCTTAGAGATTTCTTGCAGTTACATAAGGGTTTAATAATTGAAATGGAGCATTTTCTTTCTGTGCACCTTAGATGTAGCATTCCTATTGCGTATCACAGAATCACAGAACGTTAGGGATTGGAAGGGACCTCCAAAGCTCATCCAGTCCAATCCCCCTGCCGGAGCAGGAACACCCAGATGAGGTTACACAGGAAGGCGTCCAGGCGGGTTTTGAATGTCTGCAGAGAAGGAGACTCCACAACCTCTCTGGGCAGCCTGGGCCAGGGCTCTGTCACCCTCACTGAGAAGAAGTTTCTTCTCCAATTGAAGTGGAACCTCCTGTGTTCCAGTTTGTGTCCGTTACCCCTTGTCCTATCATTGTTTGTCACCGAGAAGAGCCTGGCTCCATCCTCGTGACACTCACCCTTTAAATATTTATAACCATGAATGAGGTCTCCCCTCAGTCTCCTCTTCTGCAAACTAAAGAGACCCAGCTCCCTCAGCTGCTCCATCATCGTGTATCTTGCAGTTCGCATTTTAACTGATGCTTTGCAAGGTGATCTCTGGCTTATGGTTATGGCAACTCAGCCGTGAGGGCTGGCACCAACTATGGATGGATTTTGAGAGAGGCTGGATAACCTGCTTGAAGTCTGGTCCTTTTCTCCAAGGCACGTGGGAATGTTGCCAGTGACTTCAGGAGGAGCTTGCAGATCCTCAGTACTTGAACAAAGGGTGGACATCCTAGGCTACGTCCAGTGCTCCTAGGATGTATTTCCTATGGCAAAATCACTACCTAGACCTCAGATTTGCTCATGTTATTTTTTTCCCATCATACTCTACAGCAACTAGACAGCAAGTCAGACTTGCATAATGTTGTAAGAGCTCTGTTAATTTAATTTACTTTTTCTTCCAATATATTTGAGCCAAGCTGTCAGAATTTTCCATAAGGCAATTAGTTTGCTGGTATCGCTGTTTCTCCCCGGAGGTCTCTATCTATCACAATGGTCCTGTTAAGTCAGGAATAGAAAAAGAGGTTACTTTGCATTCCTTGTGGTTATCAGTCAACAACTTGATTTGATATCTACCAGATGTTCTGTCTTGTCTCTTGCTGCATGTCTCAGCCCTGGACCCCTGCTCTGCCTACATCAGCCTGAATGAGCCCTGGAGGAACACAGATCATCAGATAAACGGTTCCCACGGCCAGCCGACGTGCGACAGCCAAATCGACGGGGAGTGGTATCGCTTCACCGGCATGGCTGGCGATGCTATGCCTACCTTCTGCATCCCAGAGAACCACTGTGGCACCCACGCTCCCATTTGGCTGAATGGCAGCCACCCACGGGAGTCAGATGGCATTGTCCAACGCCAAGCCTGTGCCAGCTTCAATGGCAACTGCTGCCTTTGGAACACCACGATTGACATCAAGGCGTGTTCAGGCGGGTACTACGTGTATCACTTGACCAAGCCCAGCGTTTGCTTCCACGCGTACTGTGGGCGTAAGTAACTGCTGAGGTCGCTTTTCTGAAACCCCTTTGTCCCCGTGATGCAGGGAGAGGTACAGAGCATCCATGTGCCTGAGAGAGGAGGTTCCTGGCTTTCTCACCCAGACGTGTCAGGCGATGCAGTGCAGAGGGTGCCTGTCTATGTGACATCAATGAGACAGCTTCACCTCCGTGAATTCCAGCCTTTGTTCAGCTAGCAGAAATCTTCCATAGCTGACCTGGCCGCAGTGATTTAATGCTCTCTGTGGTTTGTCTTGGCATGCTACCAAAGCCAAAATTTGCATCTCTGACTTACAGTAATTAAACTAGATTGTTTGTCATCAGCTTCAGTGGTTCAGCTTTCTGAATGTGGTCTCCAACGGATGGACTAGACCACTAGTCTGAAGCTGATGGTACAAATACAGTGTTCTTGCTGCATTCTCGGTGATTTGTGCTGACAACATCCTTGTCGTGCCCTAGATTTTTATGACATCTGTGATGTGGTGGATTGCCAGGACTCCTGCCTCGACACCGGTGACTGCCTGTGTTCCCTGGGGACAACACTAGGACCTGATGGACAGACATGTCTTGGTAAGGGTGGGAATAACTTGTGTCACTTACGGATGCTTTCTTTCCCATTTGTTTCATTGCTTGCATCTCAATCCATTCTCTTACAAAACCGTATAACAAAGGGCAAGTATTCTAAGAGGAGGTTTTCCCCTTTGCTGCCTGGAACAGGTCTTTGATTCTGTGAACGGTTCCAGATCTCTCACCACAGGGTGAGATATGACAACCCATGACTGAATACATTCGTGTGCCCCTGGAGCTATGCGCGTACAGAGATTTGCTTTCTGCATGGTCCAGCTGCTGAAGGCAGCAGCTTCACTGTCAGCAGCAGAATCTCTTTGCAAGATCATGGCACAGCCTCATCGGCTTTCAGGAATGGCTGTGCAGTCTGTCACTAGAGATTTCCTCTCACCTGCTCTCTTGAATGCCTTTTTCCTCCAGTAAAAGTTTTGCTGGCTGCTGCAGGGCTATGCATTAAGCTTCATCGTACTTAGAGAGCATCTGGGCTGCAAGGTCTTGGGACAAGATGGTCTGTGGGGCAATGCAAGGGGCTGGGAAGGGGTGTCTGCTGGGGAGCTGCAAAGCTGCACTAATGGATAGGAAGAGGTGGTGTGAAGGGAGGAATGGGTGCCTGTTTGCAGAGCTTTTAATCAGAACTGAGCTTTTAATCCCATCTTCAGTACAGTGTCTGAGCAGATTATGGCTGTGGTGGCCTGTGTGGCTCCAGTGCCCAGGTTAGGTCTCTCCATGGTGAGCTGACGTTTCTGTTCTGCGAGAGCACCTGAGCTTTCTGGGACAGAGCTGGAACAAGAAGCCAAAATGATGAAATTTCTCATGACATAACTTTCCTTGGGGAAGCTTCATTAAAATGTTTTGGGTTTATTTCAGTTTTGTTTATGTATTTCCAGCTGTTTTTCATTCTTGCGTCTTCATTTTGAAATAAGGATTGAATCATTTAAAGCTGCTGTAGGATAGTTGGCCATGTGCAGCAGTAGCAGGGTTTGGGGTTTTTTTCAGTGATTCTGGTATTCACCTAGTTTTACCATGCAGTGAAGTCATCTTAACTTAATTTTAATGTCTTTGTGAGTGGAGTGGGGAGTAGTTTAGGATGAGAAGATAAATGAAACATGAACTCCTTCAGCATGTGAAACTGGCTTATAAATTTCCCATGGGAGTGCATTTATCTTCACTCTGAAATGGCTGCTGTGTGTCCAATGTCTTTCCCCCCAGATCTGCTTTCATCCTACGTTAGTCACAGCATGGCAAAACACTCTGCTACTGTCAGTAGACTGTGGTCTTCAGTGGGATTCCTCATCTCTTGCCCCGATCCAATTCATGAGGCCGGGAAAGCCAGACCGCAGTCTGACCAGCACTCCCACGTAGCAGCCCCTTTTTGCCAGCCACATGTTTACCAGGGGACGTGTTCTGACGGTTTGTTTCTTGCAGATGAAAATGAATGTGAGCAGAACAACGGAGGCTGCAGCGAATTTTGTGTTAACCTGAAGAACTCCTACCGCTGCGAGTGCGGGATTGGGCGCACTCTGGGAAGTGACGGGAAAACCTGTGAAGGTGAGCTTTCAGCTATCACAGTCTACTGGAAACAATATAAATCACTGCCCTTCCCTTGCAGCACTCGTTCTTCCTTGGCTCCTTGCAGCTGGGATTAAATGTCACTGATATCACTTCTGTGCTTGCCAGTGAGGTTGTTACTGAAATATCCTTCTAATCAAGCAGAGAGGAATCTCCTTCTTGTTGCTCTCCTTGCCTTGTTCATGTCTGTTAGGATTTGCTTGTCTGTATCTCCATGGAGGGAGAGTCAGCAGTGGGTCTGGAAGGTTGGTTGTCCAGACAGAACTAGTTATTGCTGGAGATGCTAGGATTTGGCTCTGGAGATTTGTATGATAGTTGTGCGAGGGCAGATTTAGCACTGTTGTTTTTTGACAGCTAGCACTAAGTATGGGGTAATGTTGTGACATTAGATAAGAGTATAAGGATCGCTTAGCCTCCCAGGATAGAGATTGAGGAGGACTAAATAGAAGCTAGATTTGAGGTTAGGGCTGCACTTTCACTGTTTGCTTTTTGTAAGTAGTTTTGGGCTCTGCTGTGTGCAGCTGCTACAGTTACTTTCCAGTGGAGGCACAGCCAGGTTGAAAACCTTTGACGAGTTTAGACTGGTAGCTTAGCAGGTGCTTAAAGACCAAATTGTAGGTCTGATCTGTTGTTACTCACCATGTACAAACATCTTTGAGCAGCAAAAACCCAGCAAAATTTAACTTATGCCTGATGTTTTCTGTGGTCAGCTGTGAAGAGCAGTGGCCCTTCACAGGCAGAGCTGCTGTCATGCGTGTTCACAGATACTGTGGGGCCTCAGTCAGGAATAACAGCTACAGATGTGCCTTGCTCTTGAGCTACCTGCTTCCCAGAACTGAATGCGTCTGCAGCCTGCACACAACTTTACATTAGCTGCTGTGTGGCAGACATCCATGGTGCAGGAAGAGAGGGGTTGCCATTGTGGTTTTGGGCTGGACTTCACCCTTTATGGACAGATGGCTCCAAGCTGCAGTTTTTGTCTCTGTTTTCCCCCTCTATGATACCAAAGCACATTTCATCTCACTTCTGTGAAAATCTTCTCTCTGAGCTCTGTTAATAAAACATCACTCATCCAGATAATGATACCTCCCTGGGGAAAGCTGCTGTGCAGAGTGCTCCTTAAGTACTTGTTGTGTTGGGCCCAAAAGTGATGTGTGGGCTTTATCCCTTCCACATCCAGCACTGAGCTGATGGGGCTGTCATGTAAACCAGCTGTGCTATGGTGTGGTTTTTGTTCCTGAGCACTGCACTCTTCTGACAGGGCTGGAATAGTCTGTGCTTGGAAACTGGTTTGTCTCTGCTCTTCCCGAAGTTGGATTTTTGGGCCTTTGATAGAACATTTCATTTCCCCTTCTCTAAGAAGGATGGTGCTTTTCACAAGTGTGACATTGCTGCTAGGGATTTTTACAATCCTGTTAGTGAGTTCTTTTCCTAAAGATGTGCCCTCAGCTTTGTGAGCCATTATAGTACATGATTTACTTGTGAGCCACCTCATAGCTCTTGTTAGAAAGAACAAATGCAAGAGATTTAGCTTGATTACATGAGCTGCTGAGGCTGAGTAGGGTTAAGAATATCTCAAATTTTCCCTTACAATGCTTTACCCATTACTTTGATTCATGTGGAGTGTTCAGGCTGTTCTTTTCCATGCAGTGTGTAGGCTCGAGCATGGGATTTCCATTCTTTTCTTTACACTTCAGTGGAAACCACACAGTCATTTCTGATGGTGGGCCTAGGGAGAAATATTTCGTATTTGTAATTTGTTTATATTATATATACTATTATTTTACTGAGAACATCTAGCAGTATTCATCTCTAAGGGTTAAAAAAACTAAGCAGTGAAGGTTATTTTAAAAAATAAATCATGATACTTTTTTCTTTGTGATAGAAAGACAACAACAGCTAGAAATAGCCTTACTTGCTTTAGATTTTCAAATCTTCAGAATGTATTTGGATGACCTTTCAGGTCACCCAGTACACCCACCTCCATCACAGCTGGGAAACCCACAGGCAAAGAGCACAACATCTTCTCTCTAGTGTTCCCTGATGGGAATAGGAGCTGGCTACCCATGAGTCTGTCTTCCCCAAGACACCTTCCCTGCAAATCTCAGGGCTTTAATTCTGGTGATGACTGAGGTCCACATGGTAGAAGTTTTAAGAGGGTTCTCCTCCTACACCTATTTGAAGTAAGAAACAACATAGAAATTTTGTTTAAGAGGGTGTCTCTTCTTGGAGAAGAGGAGACTGAGGGGTGACCTCATTAATGTTTATAAATTTGTAAAGGGCAGTGTCAGGAGGAAGGAGCCAGGCTCTGCTCTGTGATGTCCAATGCCAGGACAAGGGGCAATGGGTGCAAGCTGGAGCACAGGAGGTTCCATGCAAACATGAGGAAAAACTTTTTTACTGTGAGGGTTACAGAGCCCTGGCCCAGGCTGCCCAGAGAGGTTGTGGAGTCTCCTTCTCTGCAGACATTCAAAACCCGCCTGGCCGTGTTCCTGTGTGACCTGGTCTGGTGATCCTGCTCTGGCAGGGGTTGGACTGGATGAGCTTTCGAGGTCCCTTCCAACTCCTGAGATTCTGTGATTCTGTGATGTCTCAGAAGTTACAAAGGGTCAAGCTGAAGATTGCCTATTCAGCCTTCTTATGTGTGCCAGTTACAGCATATGATTTAATTTGATAAGCTTTTTCACAGAATTACTTGTTAACTTTATGATGAAATGACAGACACAGGAAACAGTACAGTTGAAAATAGGTTTCCACTGCATTTTCTTGGAAGCAAGCTCTAACCATCTAGTCATGCTGTTGCCCTCAGGTCTGTGCTGATCACACTGTTTGTTAGTCAGCCAGGATGTATGCTGGGGCCCGTGTTACTGCCACGCAGCTGCCTGGAGAGCAGGGTGTGCTGATTTTTCTTTTCTTTTGTAGAAATTGAAGGATGTCACAATAACAATGGAGGCTGCAGCCATACCTGTATTGAAGTGGAAGATACATACCAGTGTGAATGTCCGAGAGGACTTGTTCTGTCAGAAGATAACCACACTTGCCAAGGTAGGTCACTAAAATCTTCCCGACAATTTCTTTTCCCTGGATGTGGAGAGTATGTCTGAAGCAACTTTTCCTCTTGTTTTTGTTGTGTTGTCTTAGTCTGTCCTTTCCAGTTTGGTTAATGGAGCTTTGCTGTTAATGACAGATCATTCAAAGATAAAAGCCCAGAGACTTTGCTCTTTTTTACCAGGCAGGAGAACAGAGACACAGTACCCAGCTGGGTGCATCTTGCATCACAGGCAGTATTGGCAGTGTTCACTTACAATTAAGATTGCTTAACTTCTCCCATTATATTGCTCTGCTTCAGCTGTGTATGCCTTTGCCAAATCTATGCTATTAGAACTGAAATTTTCCATTTCCTCAAAACTTCAAACTGGGCTTTTAAAATTTCAGCTGAAGTGGTTCAGCCCTTTCCATGAATGGCGTTAGAGAGAGAGGCCGTTTTTGCCCAAGGGTCTCGGTGGCCATTCCAATAAGCATTCCCATGTCTTGAAGCAGGGCGTTAGTTCTGATACTAATATAGGGGATAGACAGGGGTTTCTGCTGTCTCTTGGAGAAGCGACCAAGATAGCATCTGAAAACTGACTGTTGCTTCTGCTGCATAAAGACAAAGGTAACTTTATCCTCAGAAGACCTTCCATCTAAACTTTACTTCATTCCTGTATGCAGGAAGTCCTTCTTGCAGACACGTGGAATAAACATGTTCCCTGTTTTGGACTGCAAGAGCTGAAGGAGATTTCCTTTGCAAATTCATCCAGGCTCCCAGGGGTCAGTTTAGCTCTGTAGCGGTGAGTGCAGGAAGCAGAGGATTAGGGAGAAGTTCCTGAAAGCATTGAGAGGAGCAGTAGCTCCTCGTGAAATGACTTCTTCCAATTCAGGTCTTGCACCCAGGATTCTTCTGGGTCTCATAATCCCACAGCCAGCTGAGCCCCTGAGGTGCTGAAAGCATCATGCAGCCTGTGTCTTACAGAGAAGATGTCTACTGTGATCCTCTGCTGAAGGGACATTCAGTCAAAACTACATGTGGAGCCGAGTTATATTTCCAGACCATAGCCAGGGCAGGATCTAAAATGCAATGAAAGGGAGCTTGTCATGGGCTAATTTTCTTGGGCTTTAGATGATGCCAGTGTGCTGATGTTACCTGGTGTGCTCAGAATCTCCTGTAGTCGGATGTGTTACGAAGTGCCCAGACATCAGTCAGAGGAACAGACCGAGACTTCATGGTGGCCAGCAGGGCAGGTATGCCTCAGAGAGAAAGTGGGAATGGTTCTACTTCATGAAATTTCTGCCTTTTAAATTTTTAGAAATGCAGGGCACTGTTCTCAGAGGTGAGCACTGCACACCTCTTGGGATTCAGTCGTGCTTACTGCTCCAGCAGAGCCAGGTGGGGTGGAGGAGATGGGGAGTTCCAAGAGCTGTGATTATACTCAGTGATTGAAGGTCTGATTGATGGCTACAGGCCAGAGAAGAGAAATGTTCTTCAATCCTGGCTCCCTGAGGCAACCCCAGCAGGGTTAGAAGGCCGTGCATTTCCCAGATGGTGTTCCTCCTTCTGAGGCTGCTAATGAGAGCAGCAGCACAGCCAGGTGCCAGGCTGGGGCCTGGGATACGACACCTCATAAAGTGAGATTGCTTGTTCTTTTGCATTTCTTGAATTTATGTGGTTTATGTGGTCTGCAAAATTGCAGACTCAGTGGTCTGCAGTTTTGAGCAGATATGACAGAATATATCTGGAACTGTACCACACAATTTTTTATGGCATCTAATCAGATTTATAGTGGTACAACTAACAGTGCAGGACAGGCACAGTTGCCTGAAGCAATTGGATCTGCAGCCTATCAAGCCTCCCCTGCGCTGTCTTTACATTCAGAACAAACATTAATAATCTTCCACAGAAATCCCAGCCTTGGCTGCAGTTTTCCCACAAAGATATCAGCCAACAAAATACTTGGAATTTTGCAGACCGTTCTAGTACCCCACCTCTTTCTTAAGTGTGATGGTGAAATGCTTGTCTCTCCTCTCCCATGCCCAAGCCTTGCGTGCAGCTGAGCAGCATACGGTGGTGTAGTTTATTTGTGTTTGGAGCAGTGATTCAGGGCTCCCCAGCACCAGAGAACCTGTTCTCCTGAGTCTGTGTAAAAAGATAACCCCTGCTCCAAGCAGCTGTTCTTTGAAAGGCCAAGGTGGGAGCTGCAGAGTGGACAAGGAACATGGTGCCAACAGTAGCAGACAGCAAAATGAGTGCTGGACTTGCCACAGAAGGTTCCTACCAAGGTCAGGGTACTTGCAGGCATTGGTGCAAAGCACAGTTTAAGGTGGTTAAGGGGAGGCTTCCCCAGCACCTACAAATGCTCTGCTGCGTAAGAAGGTGAAGAACTGCAATGTTTGGCCAAGACTGGGTGAGGCTCTTGGGAGCCTCGCAGGCTGGGGTAAGCCCAGGACAGGGATGCAAGAGGTGGATGCTGACAGCAAGTCAGGAGAGTGCAGCTCTCTGAACAGATGCAAGAAGTTGTGAATAAAAGAGGATTCTTTGGCACCCAGGATAATTAATTTCTGCTGGGCATCTCAGTCTTGGCAGTCAGGACCTGATCACTTGTCCTGGAATAACATGTCTGTGTACAGTCACGGCTGCCTTGCCAGCTCCTTTTCAACTCCCCCATATCACAGAATCACAGAACGTTAGGGGTTG
>NW_010160245.1:47008-71439 GCF_000695765.1 Mesitornis unicolor | reverse complement strand
ATTCTGTGATTCTGTGATTCTGTGACTACTTAGCTACAGACTCATTTTAGTTCAGTTTTGAGCTACATTTACTGCTGGAGAAGATGAACAAGCCATATTCCGAAGTCAGTGCCTGCTCCTCTAGCAAGAACTTCCATGGGAAGGTCTTTCTGCCCATAGACAGAGGGCCCTCCAGGACATATAGCAGTCCTTGTAGGGTTACTCATCCAGTAAATCCAGTGGACTCATCTAACTAAGCATAGAACTTAGCTGATATTTTCCAAACTACCATTTTATTCAAGCTTCTTATAGTAAATTTCCTAAGTGCAAGATACAGTTGTAAGAGTAGGATTATGTGCAGATAGATCAACATTTTAACCATTGGACAATCTAGATCTGCCCTTAGTGGATGAGACATCAACTCTCTCACCAAAACAGGCTTATCACAGTGGCTAAGAACAGAGCTGCAACAGGGAAAGCCTCAAGGAAAATGATATGAGTCCAGGCATGTATGTGCATATAAATGCACTTGTAGTGTAGCAAAAGAAATTTCCTAGGTTGTTGATGTGGATTTTATATAAAGGATAACAGAAGATAGAGACAAACAGAAAAAAAAACAAGCATGACTTTGAGAAATCCTGAGAAGAACAGTTTTGAAATTGTGAAGTATTCAGAGGAATGCAAAAATACTATGAGAGGCTGTTTTTTGCAAGTCTTCCAGACCAAGATATTTTTATTTTGTCTTCACCAATATGAGCTGACTGCTAATCTGGGATGCAGCCAGAATTTTATTTTCCTCCTCTTGTGCCTAGTAAACACTTGCTTATTTAGTTAAAATGCAAATATTGTTAGGAACGTTTTACCAGATGCTTCCCTGGGTTCAATACACAATTGCCTTTGGAGTTTGCGTTTGGGCTTTTTGTTCTGCTATGGTAATTTAGACAACCTATGAGATAGCAGTTAAATGCTCAAACCTTCTCTTCTAAGTGATGTGCTCTAGGTCAAGTGTATCCTGAGACATCATGTTTAGGAAATCAAGACAATAAATATAAATACTGTAATCTAAAATAATATAAAATGAACCTTAATGAAAATGTAGTGTAAATGCCAGCCTGAAACAATATACAAAATTCATTCTTACGCTATTTGTGCTTTTACATCCATAAAAACAAATTAAATGAGATGTCTGCACAGACCTTTGGGTATCCAGGTTCGATCTAAAATCTACTGCAAATTTTCTAACAAATTGAAGGAACTCTGACTAAAATGGGTGTTTCTGTGCTGCTTCTATCAGCCTGTTCCACTACAACAAGCAGAAAGCCTTGCTCTGGAGAATATTCATGCCAAAGGGTGACTACTTGCAATTCTAATGAAACATCTTCACACTTCATCAAAGGAAGAGAAGGGAACCACAGAAATGTCACTGTCAAGAATTATCTTTCTCTTTACGTGATATCTTTATGCTGAATTTTTAAGAGTCGGGGGAGGACTGCCAGTTCAGTCACTGAATTACTGAGATCTGATGTGTCTATTGATGCACTTTCATATCATTTGTGGGCTAAGAAGACAATGAGATGCTTATCTTTTACTAGAGAGCAAACAATTTCCCAACTGAAGTAAGTTGAGACAACCTCTCCTCTTGAAGTTCAGAGCCCTAATCTCTGTTGCTGCTGACCATTTTACAGGGCAAACGACTTTTGAGGTGAAAAGTTCTAACATGACCTGTCTAAATCAACTTATGCATTATCAAGATACCTGAGAAATTTTCCATGACCTATTGATACCATATGAACTAACCTCCAAGGTAAGGAATTAGAGTTCATTTATTTCTACATATAAGAGGGTTATATGACAGAGAAATCCCGTGATCTCTAAAAACCACACAAGCTTGATTAGGAAGAGGAGAATTGGACCTGTATTTCCTCTCTCACTAGATCAATGTTTTTCTTAGTCTGTGCAAGTGCAAATCAGTGCACTAAGGGAATCCAGTGAGAGTTTAATTGTTCTAATTCCTTTGACTTGTAGCCCATTACCCGATAAAAAATGGAGCACATCCCCATCCTTGAAATTAAGGAAGGTGATGGTAGTTTCTAGTCCTTATTTTCAAAAATATATCTAGTGGAAATATGTGGAACAGTAATGACTGTCCCCTCCACCCTCTTCTGTTGCATATGCATTTCACACCTTAAACCTTAGTTTATATATTTCTGTAATGCCCAGAAGCTCCACTCTACTTGTAAGGTCTACCCAGTTTAAGTATTAAAGTTTTATTTTGTAGCTATCTTTTTCAAGGAACTGGCCTGACAACATGAAACTTTTTATACTGTTTAACAAAATATCCCTAATTTGGCATTGCATGACCTGTAATGATGTCTTAAAGATGAAGCCTTTGTGCCCAGCCCCTTGAATTTAATATAGGCTATTCCTTTACTTAAAGTAACAAGACCAAAACAAAACCAACTTTCAGTTGCTGTTACTGGTTTTATCCAGGAATCAAGGGATTAAAAAAACCCATCACTGTATTTCTTAGAAGCAAGGCAGTAACAGTGCTGACTATGACCCCCTAAAGCCTTGTTATTAGTAATCTACTGCTGTGCTCCCTGTGGATGCTTCCACGCTGGTTCAGCAAGATCCCAAAGGGCATGTCTACACTTTGGCTGCTGAGGCACCATTAGATTTATTGTCATAACCAGAAGCAGGTGCTCTGCAATGAATAAACATCGCTGTGGCTCTGTCACTTTCTGATTGCACCAGTTAACAGATGGACATACAAATTTGGGTTGGCACCCGCTGCTGCACCATTTTTCCTGTTGTTTTCCCAAAGAGGACGGAGTTTTACTTGATCGATGCCAGTGGGTATGTGAGAATAGAATCAGGCCCCCAAAACTTTTAAGCAAGGAAACACAAGTGCATGCAAAGATAATGGTTTGCACAGCCCTGGAAAATATCAACTTAGATTGTTTTAAATACAAATAAACTCAAGCAAGCTCAAGCAATTAGCTTGGCACAGCTCTGAAATGTGTTTAATGGCTGAGTGATCAAAAGGTTTTCCATCAACTTTAGCTGAATCAAACTGGCAAGTAAATCTTTCCTTACACATAATTTTCTCAAGTTTGAAGTGACAAATTGGACTGAACTCAATTAAAGCAGCAGGTTCTATGCATTTAATTGCAAGCAATGTCTATGATTGTGAAGGAATCCAATTCAGAATGAAAACACAGATGTGGCTGTGGCGTAGCTATGTAAAACACAAAGAGGCAAAACCAAGTTCAATCAGGAAAAAGTTACAGGCAATGTAAAATTAGGTATTTTGCTGTACTTCTGGAGCAGTAGCTGTAGGCAAGTATTGTAATATAAAACTGGGAAATGTTCGTATAGCTACACCATTGTACTCTGCAAAAAGTAAGTAAATATTTGTGAAGTAGTTTGACTGTGGAAAGTGCGTGAAAATACTAATGGTATTTCCAATTACTATGCAATGACACCTAGTTCAGAGTATTAATTGTATCATCAGTTAGAATATATTAAAATAAAAAGTTTGTTCTAAAACTGGTAATTAAAGAATGACTTTGTAATAGGACACTCAGTCATTATGGGGGAAGTGCTTAGGGGGTAAATTTAGCATTTAGTCCTTCAGTGCACACACATGGCTCCCATTGATATTAATGAGAGCCATGCACACTTTCAAGGGCAGGTTTCAACCTATGCTAGCAAAGCCAAACTGAAAAGGCGGCAAATACAGAAGATCAAGTTATTCTTAAATTTGACCCAGGCAAACATGACATGTGCTAGCATTTTAAGCCCTGCACTCAGTGAAAATTAAAGTTGTTAAATAAGCAATATAATCAATTTTAAGCAATTGCAGTGTGTATTTATAGAAACAGCGTCTCCATCAAATACCCAAACAACTAAAAAGGGAACCTATTACTGTTTAATTTCAGTCCTTGGAAGAAGATGATTTCCATAGTAAGGCAAGTGTGAGAATCATTTCAAAAGCTCAGCAGGGAATTTCTGTACAGCCTATGAGTTCTGTTTGAAATTGGGGGCTTTTTATATGTATCTGTGTCAGACTGCAGACACTATTTTGGATGTGGGATTTTTTGTCCTTTCACATCGTGGTTGGGGGTGAATTGTACAGACTGCTTTGAAAGGGCTAACCCATCAAAAGGACTAGAAAGATTAAAAAAAAAGGAAAAAGAAAAAAAGACCAAAACCCCAAAGCTGATATGGTTAAACAAGCAAGGTGAAAAAAAACCCTATTTGAACTGAAAAGGTATCCCTCAGAAAGCTGAATAAAACCTTCCAAAAAAGGGAAACAGAAGAGAACTAGTTAAATATAAAAGCATAATACAGCAGGACAAAAGTAAAAAAAAAAAATCATTTTGAAGAACATATTGCTAAAACCATAAAAATGAAACCTTTTTTCTCAGCACCAGAATAAGGAAATCTTCCAGAGAGTTTGTAGGACTGAGAGATGATCAAGAACTAAAATGATCATGCAGAGAAGATAGGGCTATAGAAAAAAAGAAATCTTCTCCATGATCAATGTTGATATGTTTAGGGAGATTCTCACACCAAAAATTTCCCTTAAAAAGAGGTGAATTTGAAGATCTGTTTCAAATTAAAGTATCAATAGAAAACTTTTAAGAGTGAATCAATAAAATCCACAGTATCTCATCACCAGGACCAGATGGTATTCACTCAAGAGTTCCAAAAGAACTCAAGTATGAAATTGCTAAATTATTAATTATGCTGAGTTATCTTTTGCCTAAAACAGAGTGCCCACTACAAGAATGGGATGCCAATGTGAAAAAGAAAAAGAAAAAGAAAAAGAAAAAGAAAAAGAAAAAGAAAAAAATTCAGTGAAGGTACTGGAAACCGTAGATCAATAAAATTATACTGGTCAATTTCATAGAAATAATAATTAAGAACAGAAACAGGAGACCCATGGACAAATGGGAGACAATGGAAAAGGACAAACATTTTTTTCAGGGGAATTTGTGCCTCCCAAATTTGTCACAGTTCTTGTTTTCTAAGAGTTTTTGAAATACATTTCTTATTATATTTTGTGTCATGCTAGCTATCTTAATAAAGATATAAGACAGTGGGAGAAGAAGAATCTTCTGCTGAGGATGATATTCATCTATGGGAAAGAGGATGACAGAGGTTTCCAGGGTAAGAAGAAGCAGGCAGTGACGGAGTGAGGTCATGTTTTTGTCCATACTTATAGGTAGCTGTGTAATCTCCAAGACGACCTTGGAAACTTGCCTGAGATACGCAAAGGTAGTGGACTTCATGAGTTATGTGCTGGTACAGGTTAAGAGCCACCAATCTTCTCTTATGCAAGTATGTACTCTATAGGCATATAATTATACTTACCGCTTTCAATACTTAATTTTTAAAAATGTTTTTGATGAGGAAACTTGATGAATGATATTCAGGTGATGTTGAATAAAGAGAGCACACAAACTTGGCCAGTCATGGCAGCTCATTTCCACTATGCTTACCAGGCACCTACAATGGCTGTACTGGGGAAGCTGGAAGGCATATTTAGCTTATTCCCCTTAATGTCTATCCATGGACTTCATGTCAATTTGTGCATTCCCTTTTTGATCCTCCTGCTCCTATCTGCCTCCATGATCTCCCATGAAGAAAGGTGCAGTAATTTGCTGCCCAGGGGCTCAAGAAGGGCTTTTATCTGTGCTAATCTATGTCCTTGTTAAGTGTCCCCGGGTTCCTTTATCACTGGATTGCAGCACATCTGAATTCACTGTCTTCATGACTTCAAGCAGTCACTTTTCCCCCATAATAATTTTAGTTGAACTTTTCTGTTTTTTGTTGACATCCACTATACTCTTCTTGACCTAAGGAGATGAGACCTGCGCATGGTATTCAGAGTGTAGAAGCACACAAGCTTTATGAAGCAGCAAAGTAATGTCCTCTGTCTTCACTTCTGTCCCCTTCCTGATGACACAGAAAATTTTATTGACTTCTTTGGGTGTGGCTACATGTTGAAATTATTATTTCAGGGAATTGTCAATAGTGACTCCAAGATCTTCTTCTTGCAACTGGCTTTTCTGATTTCAACACCATGTTTCTGTGCTTCAGACTATTTTATCTAGATTCATTAATTACCTTGTATTTTTTTACATAGTTGCTCATCTGCCAGATTTCAGCTACCCTCCTTTTTTTTTTTCAGGTTCTTCTGCAGTTTCTTGTTAAAGCTGCCGCATTTGACTACCTGATGCATCTTAATATTTAAGCATAAAGATTTCACTGTTCTTTGCTTTCTCAAGGGCATAGATGACAAAGTCAAATAAAACTGGTGCTTACACAAGTCCTGGAGGCATCCCAGTGCTGACTTTTGTCCATCGTGAAAAGCAACTAATAACCCTTTCCTTCCTATCTTTTACTTTGCTTTCAGAACTTCTTTCCTCCATTCCCATAGCAACTTACTTTCTTTAATAATATTTGGCACAAAGACTCACTAAAGGGTTATTTTTTTGCTGTTTTCAAAATCTTCATACATTATGACCACTCCATCGTTTTTATTGAGATGCTTACAATTAATGGTAAAACTCCAACGTGTAGTAGAGACAGAATTACCCTTCACAAAAGCCAAGCTAATTTTTTTCTCAACAGGTGATGTTTATCTGTATGTTCACTGATTTTATTCTTTATTCCAAATTAGCATATTATTAGGGATGGTAGTCAGAATTAGCCTGTAGTTTCCAGGATGTTCTCTAAAGCTGTTTGTATAGATGTGTGCTATGTTTGCAACTTAGCAGTCAGATCTCCCAGTAGTTACTTGTAAGGAGAAGTGATGTAGTTTGGTCATCAACTGAAAGATGGCTGCTGGAAGAGAGGCCATTGAGATAAAGCAATGGTATAGAACTCTGTGAAATATGGGGTGTCATGGAGGAGGTAGGAGTACTTATAATGTTTAATAGCTCAAGTTATACAGGTACATCACACAAAATGTGTTGTTAAACCGCAGTATCTCCCCAGTGAGACAGTCCTAGGAGTGCACTCAAGAGATCTGCTACTCCAAGAAGAACTACTGGTCTAAGATGCCTCACTTTTTCTCATTGATTCAATATATATATTTGCTTCTTTATGCGGGTGACAGGTGGAACACTCTCAGTGGGATAGTTATATGGAATGGGAAAAAGAGAAAAAAAAAAGGTAGAATCAGAGTGAAAAGCTTCTGTTTTCCTTAGTTTTCCCAGCTAATTGTTGAGAGTTGTACTAAGCAGAAAATCTACGTTGTAAAGCTCCTACCCAGAGACAACAGTGAGACTCCAGGCTAAAAGTTTATGGTTACCAGCAAACGTGCAATCTAGAGAGTGTTCAAAACAAAGTATGCAAAAAGATCCACCTCAGGTGTTTATGACACATGGAAACAACAGAATTGGTGACAAACTAAGCAGCCTGCTAGGCTATGATATGAGAGAAATAACAGTTGCACAGAAGGAATGGTGGTGTTATTATATGCTTATTATAGTTTTGGATCTTTTAGTAATTTAGATTGAAAAACTCCAAACTTGCTACTGAAGATCAATTGATTTTGGTTTTATTATATACAAAACATAGCTCTGATATTTCAAACCATTTCAGATTAAAAGTATGACCATCAATGACTCATAAAACATGACCTTTATTTTATCTCCCTTGAAGTAGTTGAAAACTCCTTGATTGGATAAAGACTGAGATATTTTTTATGACTTTATGAAAACCAAACCAGGCCTAAATCTGAAGTAGTTTGTTTATCACTTATTTGGTGCACCTGTGAAATTTCCTTGTCAACAGTTTCTGCTTTAAAAGATGATACTAGATCTTAGTTGTGAATTTAGATATAGCTCATCTCGGAGAAAGATTATATTCAGAACTGAGGACACTTTACATCTGAATAAGAGTTTCCACATGGGGTTTTAAGATACTTGAACTGCGATGCTCTAAGTTCACACCTCCAATTAATTTGAATTAATTTTCCTAAGTGTGTAGATGTCAGCTGGCTCCAGAACTCTAGATATAAACAACTTCACACTCTGGCAAAGCCTAGATGTAAACTTGACAGCTTGGATGCATTTCTATTGACTTGAAGCCAGGATTTGAAGCAGACAGAACAAATTAATGTGTGAAATACCCTTAACCACTATTTCAGAATTCTGAGAAAAAAGTTTTACCAAAAACTGCTTGAGAAAGTCTGAACCCTATTTCAACAGTTATCATGTTTTAATAAGGTTTATCTAGGCTCAGCCTCTGGAAACTTTGAAGTTTGCTGTCTCTTGATAAAACTTGTTTCATTCCATATCTACACATTCTGTGTTTAAATGGGCTTGGCACACTTCACATCAGCTAATGCAGCATTAAAAAGCTGTATATGGCACAGAAATGTCAAAGGCAGCTTTAAAATGTAATGAAAATGCTCTGAATGGGGGCTTGGAAAAAGATTCTTTTGCTGTTACATATTGGTACATGTATTACTGTACCAAGAGATATCAGAGCTTTGATCTTACATGCACCTAAAAATATCCAACTTCAATAGAGCACTCAAACAATTCTTCTTCCTCACAATGAACCCATGTGTTCTTTCAGTACAAAAGAAAATTAGCTTTTACTGCTCAAAATTAAATGCTGGAGAGCAAGCCAAATATAGGTCATTTCTATCAGAGATGTGATCCTGTTAGATAACATACACCTAAGAAGGCTCAGGTCCTGACAGCATATGCATGGAAGACAGCCAGAGGGTTGAAGAAAGCCATAATTTGGTAAATAAATTGGAAATGAATCAAGTAACGTAACCCAGTACTGAACTTGGGCCTTCCAGTGGTGAAAGGCAACTTCTCAGAACAGAGGCAGGAGAGATTGTCACGACCACTCGTGGTTATTAATGATTCCATAGCACTTGTCCGAGAAGAGTTTTATTAGTCCTGGTGTCCCAGATAAATTCCAATTTCAGTAATGATATTCCACTGACCTACATTTCCCTTGCAGTGTGAGCTGAATGAGGCTTTTTTTCTGTTTGTTTCTTTGCAAGAGTTCATTATTGCTGTGTATTGACAAACAGATGTTATGCTCTACCCAGGGAATGAGTGTGCACCACAATCACCATACAATAGTTGTGATAACTGTGCAATAGGCCCCAGAACATTGTGGGTTGAATGTGTGACTCTGCACCTTTCACATCCACAATGACTTTCATTACATTTGTATAGCAAAATGTGGCCAAAATCCATCTAAGGGTCTTTGGATCCTGCTGGAACATTGAATTATGGGGACAGTCCTGCTACTGACACATTTAAAATGACAGTAGGAAGATCCTGTATTATTTGCTATAATTTATTTTGTATGAGAATTCCTGCACAAATCTTAAAAAAGAAACTTCAGGGCAACAGTTTTGTCTGTAAAAACAGTACTTTAACCCATATTTTCTACACAGGTAAATGAAGGCACAGACATCTTCCAACATCAGCTCACTGTTACACACTAATACCTTTCAAGCCAGCCCAGCAGTTCAGGTTTGACATGACAGACCATAACCTCCAGTGGTCATTGCCTGTGAAAATGGTTTGAAATGGGCAACAAACTGATTGCCAAGACAAGGGTAGAGCAAGGTGCTCGCGGTGGCTGGAGAGCAATGAAGCATTACCAGGTAGGAATAAGCGAGAATATAAAAGAGAACGGGGAAGGCAGGAGACAAGAAAGATGAAAAAGAGGGCAGGGGAGTCTATTGAAAACTTAATGGGCTTGGGCTGGGGAGAGGTGTTTCTCTGTCACAGCAATCCTGGGTGTGAAGCAGCAAGACTTTTCTCGCTGTATCTAATCATGCCAGGGAGAGTATAAGATAAATAGAAAGAGACAAGGCTGTATGTCTTCACAATAAGGTCTCATTATTTAATTTCCCCTTTGTGGAAAATATCAACTCAGAAGCTAAGCTAAGCTTTTGGTACGGCTGAGTTCAGACACCAGGCATAGTTCCTGGCAATACGGAGCACGGAGCCACAGGGGCTTGTATAGCTCAGCAACGCAATTCAGAAACTTCTGCCTTTCTGTCAAGAGTTAAATGCCTCTTCTACACTGGTTGAGGCGGTCCCAGGTGATTGCTCTTAACAGGCTGTTTGGAGGCTGACATGAAATTAATTTGTCATCCAAAATCAACAGCAGGTCAATCCAATATCTCCCTCCCATGCTGAATGATGCAAGACATTAGAGAAAGAAAAAATAAAAGGAATGTGGAGCACCTGTCTCCACTGCAGAAACAATGTCTCTTGTAGGATGTTTTCAGTGCCAAACCACTATGTTTTCCATACATGCACACTTGGAAAGAAGCTCCAGTTTACAGTGCTGCCACAACCAAGTAACTTCCAAGAGGATGGGGAAAGTAGGGAGGAAGAAATAACACAGGGTAAAAAATAAATGTGGAGGTAACTCAGAATTATGCAGCAAACTCAGCCTGGTTTTCTAGCACCAGTTTAGTTGAGGTATGTTTTCATTTGCGCTGCACTCCAGTGTATGACCTGCCTGTTCCTATTACATCGGTCTCTTCTAGGGAAATGAAATATTAGCCTATTTTCTTAACTTCTGTGTTAAGAAGACAAGTTAATTTTTCACCCCTCTGGTGAATTATTGTATGATTGGTTTATATGAGAGATGTCCCAGGAGTGAGAAAATGAGTCATAACTCACGGGAGGTGAAGCTACAAGTGAGTAATGAAGAATATGAAGATCATTCTTTCCTCCTAATGCCTGCACAGGCTTGTTCTGCAATTAGAAAGGCAGGGGAATAGGTAAACCCACAGCTGAGCCACGAGTCATCTCTGTACGCTGTGATCTTCGGGAAAAAGTCTTACAAAGTTTATTTTTGTTGGAAAAGAGCATGTGCGGCTATAAAATACATTAAAAGCCCTTCACTCCCTACCTAAGAACTTCATTAAAGTGCCAGGCTGTGGAGCAGCCTTTACAGGAGAGTTTCCTGAGGACATGACAGTGACTCAGTCCAGAGCTCTGTTCCTCCACATTGCTGCATGCCCACTGCTTCTTCCTTGCAAGATTCAGAAAAAGTTTATACTGCAAAACCCACTTACAAGGGGCAGACTGAAAAAGGTCTCTGAGATCCTCATCATGGGTGTGATCTGTGTGATAGATGGGGGAAACTACAGACTGAATGGAAATATGTTTTTAAATGCCCTAGCCTGCCTTAGTTGTCCATCACATGATCAAAGGCTGCCTATTTTCACTGCCTCAAACACCTTCCTTACCAATCCAGTTGCTCGCCATGCATAGCAGTCAGGATCTGCTGTTGGAGAGGGTCCAGAGGAGGCCATGAAAATGATCAAGGGCTGGAGCATCCTGCCTATGGGGATAGGCTTATAGAGTTGGGGTTTTCAACCTGGAGAGGAGAAGACTCTGAGGAGACCTTATAGAAACATTCCAATACCTGAAGAGGCTACAGGAAAGCTGAGGAGGGACTGTTTACAAGGGCAGGTAACAATAGGATGAGGGGCAATGGCTTTTAACTGGAAGAGGGTAGATTTACACTATACATTAGGAAGAAATTATTCACTGTGAGGGTGGTGAGACATTGGCACAGGTTGCCCAGAGAAGCTGTGGATGCCCCCACCCTGGCAGTGCCCAAGGCCAGGTTGGATGGGGTTTTGAGCAGCCTGGGCTGGTGGAAGTGTCCCTGCCCATGGCAGGGGTTGGACTAGGGGAGCTTTGAGGTCTCTTCCAACCTAAACCATTCTGTGATTTTATGGTTTTATGATATGAGCAGTTCTCACTGAACATTTAATTCCACAGGATCCAAAGAGCTGTTTTCAAGATCCCCACACTTCGAATGCCTATCCCAGCACAGCTGCTACTTGCAATGCCATAAACAAGAGTCCTCGTCATCCTCTCAGCATATCATTTTCTAAACGCTGATAGAGGTATGTCAGTTTATGCACCAGACCTGATTTCTCTTAGAGTGTAAGTCTCATGAATCTACTTTTAGTGGAAAATGCATGTAAAGTGAATTTTGGCGTGTGGGGATAAGGTGTAAAGTACCTATGTGAATGGTAGCTCATGATAATAGTGGAAACCCTCAAAGCCTCAGGGACTGCAGCTATAAGGTGTATTCCCTTAGGTCACCAGGAATCTGCCAGACTTGCTTTTTTTTTTTTAGTGTAACAAAATTGATTATTCTTGCAGTTACATTGCCTTCTGGTGAAATTATCTTCTGACCAGGGTAACCTTGAGGTAACCTCAAGAGCACCAAGTTTGTTGCTACAGTGTTTGGGACCAAAAGTCTCTGCTTTCTGAAATACAAATATCCCTGAACCCTTGGAGAAATGTGCCTCCAGTTATCGTCAATTTCCACTTTGTTGAAGCAGATTTTCTCAGTAGACTTCTTGCTACCTGTGCTGTTGTATCGGCTATAATGTTTACTACAAATATCAAGGAAAGATGCAGATGGAAGTGACCACTGAAAACAGTGATCTGCAGACTGAGACCATCTTCAAAACTGAATCCAGTTCACTGAAAATTCAGTATAAAACTGTTTGGTCAGTCCATAAAAGCCCACTTTTATGTACCATGCCACAGGATGAGGAAAAGGAGCAACACTAAGACCTTCTAAAAAACAAGACCCGGATTGGCAGCAAATCTCAAGAAAACTAGAAACCTCACAATCTGCTACCATCACCAACTAAATACAGGATTTTGTCCTTTGTGCTGTGCAAGCTGTCAGTGGCTGTCCTGCCTCACTGTGAATATGGAATGAAAAAACTTATTACAAAAGGGACCTCTCTGAGTTAATCTAAAAATTACTCCCAGAGGCATGGAAGCAGACATGACATGAAAAACTCAACACCATCAAGTGCACAAGAGTTTGACCATTCTAATGATGCCTGGCAATTCTTCCTTGGTAATTGAAAAGGTGCCCAAACACACTTTAAATGGCAACATCTAAAAATTTCCAATTACACAAGGATGTTTCCTTCCCCTCCCTTAATAGACTGGACACTTGGTACATTTTGGAGACACGAGCAAGTAATACATGGAAGTTGTTTTTTCCTTTGCTTTACAGGCTTGGACTAAGACTTTGCTAATAAATCTATGCTAATACTTGGATGTTTTATCTCCTACCCACTCACACAGATGATACCTGAAGGTCATATATGGACCCTCTGATTTCTTAGATGCATAATATTTGCTAATCATATTTTTTCTGTTATATCCTACTGATTTCTGTTGTATTCCACAACACTTGCCCCTTGAGGTTAACACATACAATAAGAATCACCTACTTAAAGTAACTTGAATTTTGAAGGCTCCTAGAAGCAGTTTCCACCTGACCTTATGCTCCTATCTGTACTACTGGTTTTTCTCAAAGCCATGCTTTTCCCTTCCAAACAGACATATTTTAATCCTACATCTGAAAATAATGCAAACTAAAAGGTAAGAAACAAGCAGCCTCTCAGCTCTTCTTTAGTAGTGTCGTCATACCCATCTCAGAGGTCACATGCAATGATGTTCGTAGTTCTAGTTCATGCTGGGGGAAGGCTCTATTAAAACATTAAACAGTACGAATAGGAATGTTCCAATTATTCAAAATAAAAAATGGGATACAAAACTGCAAAGTATCAATTTTTTTAAATTAACACATGCATCAGGAAATGTATACATAATTCATTGAGGAAAAAATTACATTTCCTCTAAGGATATTATAAATAAAATTTATTTAGGATACAGTCCAACCAAAACCTGTAATGCTCACTCATATTTCATGGAGTACCCTGTAATTGTAGAGTCTATTTGTTTTATTGGGGGATATTTCCAGCATCTATGGTGAATGACAAATTTGGAAGCACCCTGGAAGTGGAGCCTTGCAAAGTCAGAGCTAAACAGGGCACTCTGACTGGGGAACAGCTCCTCTAGCTGTATCTCAGGTTGGAGAGCATCACTGAGAACAGAAAAAATTTTGCCAGAAAATCTGGAAATTCTGTTTGAACTCATGTATCAAGACTATGCTCCCAGTGATGCAGGCACTTCTAACTTTTTAACGTTGCCATGCACAATATGGTGAAAGTGTTGCTTGCACACTCTCTGCTGTTGATGTCTGAGTCACGTCAGCGAGAGCCAGCAAACCACACCAAGCCACAACATGATACCACTCATTGGGTTAGTTACTAAACCATTTAAATGGGAGAAAAACATTGTGAAGGTCTGACTACTACAAAAGTTTCACTCATATTTTTGTGCTCTCTCAAGCATAAGATAAGATTCTGCATATTCACTGAGAAGTAATAACATGCAAATTCTGCTAAGTCTTTCCCCATCAGATAATTTGTAACATATTCTCCCAAGTGGATTTTCTAGCTTCTAATATGGAGTTGACCTAAAAGCACAGCTTTTCTCTCAGCAGGGGAGTTTTTAGGGCATCTCTCAATTACACAGCTGTTCATTTGCATGGATCTTACAGAAAAAAATAAGGTTTATCCGTTATCTCTGCACCAAACTTGTTTCAGTTAAGCCAGTGCGTTCAGAGGCTACTAGAAAGCAGACTGAAGGGTGGAGGAGCTGACATGCAGGCTGTTTCCTGAAAAACCAGACTAAAACTCCCCCTAACTTGCAGACACTGTCTGGTTTACATCACGATGCTCTGAATTAGCTCATTAGTATGGGACGCAGTGACACCGAGCTCAGCGCTGCAGCTGAGATGGTGCTTCCTGCCCCTGAGAGATTACCGGGGGCCCAGCACTAGAGCGACTCATTGAAATTTTATGACTTATGTTATAAAGGAGGCAAGACTTACAGCTTTGGCGCATGAAGGAGTTATGAGAGCCTAATAGTTTACCATCTCTTAGATGAGGTGTATTTTTGGATGGCAACTGACTGTGCATGCTCCTAATCTGTCCCAATTGCAAGTTAATGTATTTAGCCCAAAACTCTTTCAATGAAGTTTACGCTTCGGTGCATTACATCACTTTTAGGGTGGGCCAAGAGCATGCCCCACAACTGTTCCTGTGGCTTACAGTGGGGGATAATTTGTTAAACCATGGTAATACAACTGCATTACCAGTTCCTTCCAGCAACAAAACTCGTGAATCATCTCAGATCAGACAACGTAAAGGGAAAGGAATAATGGAACAACAGGGGGAACAGCAATGGTTTTCCAGCGTCACAGCTCTACTCTTTTATTTTTATTTTCTTTATGGATGACTGAGATATTTTTTGCAACAGAGGCCAGTTTTTAAAACACTTTTGCTAGGCAGCATAGGCTCCTAATGTAGATGTACTTCAACTGATTTAACTGCCATTAGCATCTGTTTTGCTTAGTTAAGGCTTTTGCTTACCTTTGCCAAAGCAATTCAAGTAAGGGTTAAAATGCACCTAAATGCATCTTGTCCACACTATAGGGCTATCTCAGTTTCAAATTGATTTAGTTAAAATGAATCAAGTTTTCTGATCTGCACAAGCTCTTACCTAATTGAATATACACATTACTGAGAATATATAGTCTTACTTCTACCTAAACGTTTTGCAGATTAAAGCCACCCTTTCTATAGCCAAAGGACTCTATATAGTGTAAGATAATACGTAACGCTTTCTTTTTTCTTTCTCATTTTCTAAATGGAAAGTCACCTTGGGACATGAGGGAGGCAAATATACTCTAAACACTAATAGACCCTAATTCAATCCCTTCTCCATTCATTTTTTTAAGCACTCTAAAGCATTCGTGATGGATTCAGAGGGTTGCAGACACAGCTAAAATCTTCATGAGAGGATAGGCATTGTCTAGGTGGACTGTCAAGAAATTCAGCTTCAATGTGGGAATAGCTTAGATTTGCTCAGATGAATCGTTCTTGGAGCTAATATTCCCACACACCTTTCCTCCTCCTTACAAACACTCCTTTTTATCAAATAGGTAGTTGATTTGATAACAACTGTTGCTGATTCAAATGATACTTTACTGGCTAAAAAGAGTGTTTGATTAAAAAAAAATAAATCAAATTCAGATGCATGGGAGAATTTACTGAGGACACTGCAAAGAGATTTCACTGTGCAACATAATGAACATAACACGGTTGTCCTCTGTGTTTTATTCAGAACTTAGCATCTCTAAATGCTCATCAAAAGATAAGGTAACTGCCTTCTACCCAATTATATTAACCATATAGAGAGAAAAAAAAGGAAAGAAAAAAAAAGAAACCCCATTACTAGACAAATCCAAACCAAAGAAGACAAAGTTAATCAGGATTCATTAATCTTGCAGATCTATGCCTCATTTCTGTGATGGATAAGAGAAAGCCACTGTATCTGATGATTCGAATTCGTATGTGAGCAACTATGCAGAGAGGAGAAGAATGGGAAGTGTTTGGTGAACCTTACTAATGTGGATCTTTTTTGGGTAACAATGTGAAATTAAAGAAACAGCTAGAATCCGGAAAGTGGCATCCTACTGAGCAATGTTTCAACAGAAGAAAATTTGCACAACGAGCCTCTAACTGTCTATACAGCTCATTCTGCCATGAAAAAAGAGGCCCATAAAATTTAATAGGGCTAGAATGAATAGAAATCTCTAGAAGAGATTAAGACAAAATTAAGACAGAAGACTTTTAAGACAAAAAAGGTGGAATAATCCCCTTTACATGAAATACTTAATGAGTGAGATCCTTTCTGTGCTATTTTAAGTTGGAGAAAGGAATTTAACAATGATTACATACTTCAAAAAAGATTTCTGTAAGGAAGCTTAATTTTCCATAAGAAAGTTAACATTTTCTTGTTACCATTCATACTGCATTTCCAGAGGGTTTAACAGAACATGATAACTGAAAATGTAATTGTTTGGCTTTGCAAAGTTATTAGAAGTAGCTCACATATATAATGTAGTTACAATGTGTAAGCAAAGCCTTGCATATATAGCATTCACAGAACACACAGAGAAACCAGAATTGCATTCTCTGCCTTTAGCACCCAACCAGGCAAATGAAAATAACTACAATAAACAGAACAAAGGCAAAAGTTTGGCTGATGAGGAATTTAGACGGGGATGGTTGCAGGCTTAAAATGGACGAATGTTGCTTCAGTCATCTATTTCATTAAGTCGGATAAATCAACTCCCCTGAATCTCTCCTGGAGCCCATTGGCTGGCTATTTGGTAAACTTTTCTTTTTTTATAAAGGATGTGGAAAAATAACCCACCACTTTTATGATCACAAAAACTATTCTTAGGGAAACTTCTTATTTTCTCTTTTGTTTCAATTATATTTAGAGTGTAGAATTATAGAATTAGAAAATCAAAATAATTTAGGAGACATCAAGTCTCTCATGTTGTAGCTATTATCTTTATTTCCCTTTACATAATAGGAGTAGCTTCTCTGTTTCAGTTGATATAACATTTGTTATTTTCAGGTTCATTTGTTTTCTACAGGTTGAATAACCCACAACACTTAAATTACTAAATGTCTTGTGCTTGAATTTCTCAGAATCTGGAAGGGAATTTGGTTAGCTCTACCAAATACTCCTTATTGTTATGCTAGAGTCACCCATCAAAATAAAACAAGAGGACACCACTTTGTAGTTTTAATTTCTAGCCAAAAATAGTCGGAGTTTGAACAACCTGATAGGAAAAAGAAATATTATGAAAAGTAGCAATTCTTACAGCAATGTGGCTTTTTTTTTCTGAATGGACTTCATACCAACTTGTGGCAGTCAGACTCATCAGCTGCTTAAGTCAAAATATCTACAATATTAGTCTCCTGCTGAGAAGACAGAAGAGACAGATACAAATTAGTCAGGCCTGATAATGAGTAGTGCCAGAAATGAATGACAGCCTGCATACTTTGTGTGATTTGCCCAGCTAATTATATTGGCATTAGATAGTACTATCTAGTTAAGGACCTGTCAACATTTCTTCCAGAAAAACTTATTTGCAGGATTTTATAACATAGCTGTAAGGAAATCAATTCTAAGCTGAGTCTTGACACACATAGCTAAGTACTTAAGAGGTATTGGTTTCTACCAAACAACAGACAAATAGCACTCAGCTGGTCAACACAGCAAGATTAGAATAACAGAACATTTCTTTCTATGTACAGCAGGAGAGAACGGCATTAACTCATGTGATTTTTTTAATGGGGGAAAGCATCAGGTAAATAAAATAGTTTTTATAGGCCATTTTTCATTTTTATGTTAAGTAAATATGCTTTATATCCTTTTAAAAAAATAATTCCTGGATGCAAATAAATGAATTAATCTAGATCATTCTTCATCCTCCTGCCCTTTTCCTTCTCCCTATCATGGCTTTAATTTTTCCAATCTAATAACAAAACACGCTATGTAAAGTGCTGGCTAATGTTTTGGCAATGTGATACTGAAATTCAGGCTCACGAAGTTAAACTTCAAAATTCATGCTGCTGATAAAAAAGCCTTAGCCTGGAAGAAAACACCAAGTGCAGACCATATCATCCTCTTGTTGCTACCAATCTGTTCAAATCTACATCTATAAGCACTTAAGGCAAATGCCAAGCATAGGAAAAAGCAAGTGAAAACAGCAATGTTTTAAACACGTGATAATGAAGAGCTATAGAAGAAAATGTTAGCTAGTTTAGTAACAGGTGCAGTCCCTGTGCTGCTTTACATTTCAGAAGCTTAACCCTTAATTTGTCTCTTACTGGTACTTATGCCATTTATTGGACAAATTCATATCTCTGTACGATTAGGATATATATTAGTTGCATTATTCATGGCAAAAAAAGCTAGAGAACCTTGTTACTCTGGTGTTCAGCATCAATCACCAGAAGAAAAAAGATAATATTTTAACATTATTTTGAAGTGACAGTCAGTGGTGTCTGCTTATTTATATTCATGCTTGTTCCTAACAATGTATTTTTCAGTGATTTCTATTATTTACTTTCATGATTATTTGAGTATAAGTGCATTCTTTCAAAATTTTCCGTGGCAGTAATTTCCAGTGCCAGGAATTTATTCGCTTCACTAGGAAATGAATTGAAGATATCGTGCTTTGAACTCTTGCTTTAGAGAGATAGCAAGACCCCTTTCCATCTGGACTCTTTGTGGCATGTGGAACACATTCTTATTGTGGCAAAGAAAAACTGTGTTAATTTTTACATATAGCTTCATGCAGTGGCAGAAATGGAAACACACCCCAGATATTAGTTCTCACAACGGCATTTACAAGTTACCTTTCTCAGTAGATGGTAATTGCTAGAGTTGGATGAAGGTATTACATGTTTTTGACAAATCACACTTGAAACATTTCTTTTTCATGGACTCACTGACTTTTCAGTGACAGGAATCCCAAAATAGACTTCACTTTTCAAAGGTGGAAAAGTATTTTCTTATTTATCCTTCTTTTTCCCCTTGCTTGTTCTCTTAGAAAAGAGGTATGTGGAAGCACTCACAGACACCACCAAGGAGTCAAAACTTTGACCTTGAATAGTGTCTCCTAAGAAAGCAATGCTACCAGCTTAAATTAGTAAAATGTTCATTCCAGGATCTGAATGTAACCTTTTCTTTTAGATTCTAAAAAGGAGATCAACAACATAAATGTCTTATCCTTGCAAATTTCCTTAAGGTTTCCGAAAAATTTTATCCCTCCAGGAGACATTTCTCAGACTTTCCTTCAGTTTTACCCCCTGGGTCCTTGGAGATTTAAGAGCTAATTGTTATTTGCACTTTCACCAAGGCTTGTACTGTTCTCCTGGCAGCATAGTCATGAAGTCTTATTACAATTCTTGTTCTTCTTTTCTCTGAGACGGTTCTGATGGTCCCCAATGGGCGGTTAATGAATGATAATACACTCAGGTTGCAGCCAGATTGTGCATGTATAGATACATATTTAGAAGACTGCTTGCAGTACAGAAGATCTAATAACACTCATATTTCTCTAGCTTCTTCTTTGACCCATGACCTTGAAAATAAGTTATCTTCAAGATTGTGTTCCTAACTCTTTCCATCTCTGTTCTTCTGCAACTTCTGCTCTAACATGCAGAAAGATGATTGGGTTTAAAGTTGAGGTTGATGAAAATGTTAGAGATTTTAAATAAAAGCGGCTATAATGTCTCAAAGAATTATACAATTCCCACTTATAAAGTTCTACCGTTTTTCAGGGAGCAAAGCATATTTGCATTAGAAAATAGAGGAATTTTGGCTAGAGTTTCTTCAGAACAGTTATGATTTAGTGTCTAGGCTCTAGTCTAGCTGAAAAGAAAGTAATGTGAATGCCTTTAATATTCATAATTCCTGATATTTTAAAAAAATATTTTCACAATTAAGAAAATAATCTAGAATAATTACTAGCAATAGTAAACAGTTTACGCAACTATTTTCTTTGAGTTAGGTATATCCAGAATTGCCAAATATCTAAAGCTATGATACAGAGATCGATGGTTTTGCCCCCCATTTTCTGCATCATCCTGTTTCCACCTATAAACTGTATTTTACCATTCTCAGAGCTGTGCTTAAAGGACTGCTAGATGGAATAAACACTATTTTTGCTTGAGCAGGAGGTTCTTGAGCTGTTGCCTACTGTTTCTTGCCAGGGACAGGATATAGGGCTAAAAGGACAGTTGGTTTGATCCCAAATCAACATTCTTATAATCACATAACTTGGCTGGAAATTTATTTAGTAAACCATTCTGGGGAACGGACCCTTCTTTTAACCTGGATTATGTGAGGGATGTGGTTTATAGTGCTCCCCTAATGCAGCTGTATCAGCAGAAACAGCAACGTAGAGGGATGAGTAAGTAGTGACGAAGGGAAAGGAGAAAGCTATAAGGGTGTGAGGGTATAGAAATGTCTTAACCTATTTGTGATCCTGATGTTAATTATCTCAACATTAGTCATGGCTTCATCATACAAAGTGCTTCATGGCCAAAAGATTATAACCCTGCTCTATCCCAGCTCTGCTCCAACCCAACTCCATCCCCTTCTGTTTCTGCACCATGTCAGAACACTTCTCTCCCAAATATCATCAGCTGTGATGGTAATTGGGATGGATAATTGATCCAGCTTTCAGAAAACAAACCAATGAAAAGTATTTTTGTGGGGCTTTCCTTTTTTGATTTTTCCTTTTCTGCTCAATATGAAGCATGGTTGGGTTCTCACTTAGAGCAACCTCATAGTAGTTTTTGCACCACTGAGGGGATGATATACCTCACTGAGTATATGGGCAGTATTTTAAATTCATACTGAGACAAAGCTCTTTGCAAGGTGAAAGCATAGATTTACATCTACCCTTGGAAAGCTTCATTTACATCTGTAACCAAAACCACATTCACTAGCTGCTTTACAAATTGTCAGAAGATTTGCAACTCATGGATGAAGCCCAAGAATTTGTGGTTCAGTTGGGTAGAAGTCGTGTCTATCTCTCTAAAGGATCATGGAAAATCATATGCTTCTGATTACTAAAAAAGCTAGTTATATTTTACTTGATTACTGCCTCATCCTTCCAAGTTCTGACTCCATAGGGACTGGCTCTTCACATTTAGGCTTTAGTCTGTGATCACCACAGTTAGCTGATGAACAAAAGTAAAGCAGCGCCTGGCAACTTTCAGTTATTCTGTAATGGTATCCTAATAACATCTGTTAGCCAGATCCACAGTGTTTTGTCTCATATGTGCTCTGCTTGAATTCAGACCTGACCTACAAGCACAACTTTGGAGATAAAGATGGGAATTCACCTTATTCAACTTTGGGACACATGACTAAGTTTTTACTGTTGTACTGGGTGCTTAAGCGCACCATACTCAGTGAAGATGTAGAGTGGAATTAGGTTGCTCAAGCTTTCTTGTGCCATTTGATAAGTCCTAGCGGACTCAAAGGGTCCACCAAGGATTGGTGGACATGGCACGCAGCTTGTGGAAAGGGTGTGTCTGCTGGGGGTGTAGCTGCAAGCCCAAAGAGACTCTCAAGAATATCACAAACAGTGTGAGATCCCTACTTGGGGAGTTGAATGAAGCCTTTAATGTACGCATAGATACCTACAAGCAGCAACAGAAGTATATTTGTTTTAAACTGGAACTGAGTCACACCATAGAAGTCTGCAAGAGACAACCAAGAGCTGGCTGAATATGAGCCAGCAGTGTGCACGTGTGGCCAAGAAGGCCAATGGCATCCTGGCTTTTATCAAACGTGTGACTAGCAGGACCAAGGAAGTGTTCCTTCCTCTGTACTCTGCACTGATGAGGCTGCACCTCAAATACTGTGTACAGTTTTAGGCCTCTTGCTACAAGAAGGACATTGAGTTGCTGGAGCGTGTCCAAAGGAGGGCACCAAAGCTGATGAGGGCTTTGGAGCACTGGAGTTATGATGAGAGGCTGAGGGAACTGGGGTTGTTCAGCCTGGAGAAGATGAGGCTGAGGGGAGACCTTATCACCCTCTACAAGGGTATCTATAGGGTATCTACCTTAAAGGAGGGTGTAGTGAAGTGGGGGTCGGTCTCTTCTCCCAAGTAACAAGTGATAGGACAAGAGGAAATAGCCTCAACTTGAGCCAGGGGAGGTTTAGATTGGATTTTAGGAAAAATTTATTCACTGAAAGGGTTATCAGGCATTGGAAGAGGCTGCCCTGGGAAACAGTGGAGTCACCCTCCCTGGAAGTGGGTATGGAGTAGAGAAGGTATGTGTTAAAAGATGGGTAGATGAGGTGCTTAGAAACATGGCTTAGTACTGGACAGGTTATAGTAGGACTCAGTGATCTGAAAGGTCTTTTCCAACCAAATGATTCTGTGATTCTATGATTCTATGAAATATCTATGCATGAAATATGAGCATATGTGGAGATTTGTCTAGGTCCTAACTTCAAAACTGAGGGACATCATGCCAGTAGACGTCTCCAAGGTAAAGCTCCAGGCTGAAAACTAGGCCACACACACAGTATAGATACAGTCTATTTCATATGTGGTATTAAATATGTCTCAGAAGTTTTCTAAGTTTGGTGAAGTTGTGACTATTTTTATATTTTTGTTCTGTAAGAAACAGATCAAAATCCATCTTCTTCAAGAAAAGTGAAAGGTATTTCCTTTGCACAAAGCCAGAAAAAGGCCTATGCACTGCTATCTCATCTCATTAAAAACTTTGATTCAGGGATTACAAATGTTACTTAATATTGCCTGGGTCTTGTTCTGCCTGTTGTATGGAGTTAAGCAGTCAAACAGGAAGGAAGCAAGCTCAGTCAGTGAAGAGCTCCTTCTTAAGCACTAAGATTCTTGGCTATTCCTAGACAATAAAAACTGACTTAAAATCCTTATAATGGATGTCTTGTTTGTTCACTGCTCCTGTAAAACAATACCTCCTTAAAAGCAGTTCACAACTATTCTCTTTCACACAGTCATATTCCATTCCACCAAGATCAATGACAAAATTTCTGCAGCTTTTAAAGGTGGAATAAACACAATCTAAAGATATATCCTCTGGACCAGCAACACAGATCTGTTATGAAGCTTTTTCAAAACATTCTCATTCTGGTCTAAATACTTCAGGCATGGTATCACAGCTCTTAAAACAGAACAGACTCAGTATTGCTCCCTCCTCACACATAAAAGCTCCAGTATATTCATCATTGCACTTCAGTCATTTCTTGGTGCTTATTATTCAAACATTTTGTTCTTTGACCACTCTATTCTTCATGCAATCAAGAAACCCTTTGCTAGCACAATATCAGTGGTTTTATATAACCAAGCCCTATTCAGACAAGCCAACATATTAGACCTCTTTTACTGCAACTGCAGTAAACTGGATATGGAATGTAAAACACTGGCCAAGACATTGGAAAAAAGGCTATTTTGAGTGTTCAACTTGACACACTTAAAAGGATAGAAAATTGAGAGAATGGACGGGTGCTCTATGTTTTGAAAGATGGACACATGGGCTGAACATCAGGTGTGAACTGTCAGATCCTTTTTGAATTTTATGGTAGTTATAATGCTATGTGGACTCCAAAGCTTTTGGATAATATCTGAAGATCTCATATATTCAAGTGAATTCCAACTGATAAAGCAGTTTGCAAAAGCATACCAGCTGCTTCATTTAGTAAGACATGGCCTTACTAAAGCCAAGTTTAATATCAAACACTGTACAAAATCAAAAGCTCATATAGAAGTTGGGACAGAGCAGTGGTAGGAGAAGAAAAGGGATGAATTGTATACAAAGGATCCACCAGTAATAATCTTATTTCTGGTTGTGTAAGAGTTAACCATCTGCTTGTTTTCTCTGAATTGTGTTTTGGGGGAACTGACCCAATTACCTTCCCTAATGACAGACTTCTTGTGCATGTGAAAATGGGGACAGGAACTGAATAGTCACAGTGGGAGATATCTAGATTTCTGATAACAAAAGTTTTGGAGGGTTTTTGTTGTTGTTGTTCATTTTGTTTGCTTGTTTGTTTTTCTTTGTTTGTTTGTTTTCTCTTTATGTTATATATTTTGTATTCAATCTGGTTTTTTCC
>NW_010160245.1:0-46977 GCF_000695765.1 Mesitornis unicolor | reverse complement strand
CCTACATGGGAAGGGATAACTTGTAATGGGTGAACAAACTCCTAACACAAACACTTGAAGGATTACATATGGTGACATCGAGAAATGTAGTTTGCATTTTTCCCACTATCAGCAAAATCCCAGGAAAATAGTTACTCCAAGGGCAATTTGGAAGCATCAATCCTCAAATTACTGTTTCAGATCAAGGGGTTATATCAGATTCCTTGTGGTTTGTGGGTTTGATTTATAGTCTTGAGGACTGTAGTCTAAAGACTTTTTTATACTTTACTGATTCAAACACTACTTTTTCCTAGTCGTACAGTCTTTGAAAAGCTAGATGGCTAGTTTACTCCTAAGATAAATGCGGTAGGTAAACAAGTTTAATTTTCTTTTGGGTCCAAAATATAAATTTCCTATGGTTATGGCAGTGAATGGAGCTAATTAAAACAATGATGGACCATGCATGACCAAGCTGACTAAGAGCTAAGATATTAGGCTGGAAGATGAATCAGAGAATTAGAGAAAGACAGTCTCTGTGACCTAGGAAGAAAAGATGATCTTGTTGATGAGCTATGTCTGGCCACAAGTTTTACAGTATCTGACTGTTCCTACCTTGATTCAAAAGGTCTACCATGCAGGAATCGTTCTTGTTAATAGCTGTGTCTTAGCACTGCCTCAATGGATGAGGTGCTGTACACAAAGACCCAGCTCCTGCTCTAAAATGTAGTTAAAAGAGATTCATAAAATTGCAGAATGGTCTGAGTTGCAGAATGGTCCAAGTTGCAAGGAATCTTAAAGCTCATCCAGTCCAACCCCTGCCATGGGCAGGGACACCTCCCACCAGCCCAGGCTGCTCAAAGCCCCATCCAACCTGGCCTTGAGTACTGCCAGGGAGGGGACATCCACAGCTTCTCTGGGCAACCTGTGCTAGTGTCTCACCAGCCTCACAGTATTTCTTCCTTATACTTAATCTAAATCTACCCTCTTTCACTTTGAAATAGTTAACCCTTGTCCTGTCTCTACATGCCCTTGCAGAAATTCCCTCTCCAGCTTTCCTGTAGGAAAAAGAAAGCTGATCCTTTCCATTTAGGAACTGGAAGACTGCTATAAATCTCCCTGGATCCTTCTCTTCTCCAGGCTGAACAACTCCAAATCTCTCAGCCTTTCTTGATAAGAAAGGTGCTCAGGCCTATGCATGAACAGGGGGTACAAGAGGTGAGTACCACAGCCAGTTTTAGTGCTCTGGTCTCTCATCCTTTTTTCTTCCCTGCTCATGTTCAGAGCCCAGCATCATCTGTTTGGGTAGCTACTGCACTAATAGCTGTCTTTACACATCACTTGAGAAATGGGAGGTGTCAGACCATGGGTTTCTCTGGGCTGTCTGCCCAAGGGTTCACAGCCCACGTGTGAGGAGGATGTGAGAGGTCACCATGCTTTCCCACAGACAATAGGGCTGCCAGGAGATGGCACCAACATGCTCACCCAGCTTCTCCCCTCCAGCAGAAAATTGACTTCATGAAACGGAGGAAGCGGTAGCTGCGTTCGAGAACATCTCTGAAAGCCTCATCTGGCCTCATTCTTTTGGTCTTTTAGTTAGAGAGCAGCAAAATGTGGTTTCATAAACTCTCTCTCCTCTAACTTCTCACCAGTCAGTTCAAAACAGAGTTTCTAGATCTTAACTGTTTGTATCTCAATGCACAGTGAATGGCACTCATGCAGATCTCCAGCAGTTTCTAACCCTCTGTGGTACCAACACACCAAGAGGAAGAAGCCACACAACTGTTTCAACCTTGACAACCTTGTACTGCAGCTGATAGTGCCCACTAACTTGTCTTGCTGGTAGGTGTTACTTTGTGAAGTGCACCACATCTAGCAGAGCTAGACTTCCGTCTTGTGCTTTGCTGTGGGATCTTCTGGTTTCAACTGTCTTGGGACAGTTAGTACAAAGTAATTTTTTTTTCTTTCACTACACATAAGCAAATTTAAGGCACTTTTTCCCCTGATTACCACTTTCTCCTGCTCTATCAGGGTCTCTGTATCAGGGTCACAGATACAGTCTTTATTTCCAGCCTATTCAGCAAGCCTTGAGAGCATCTTTTTTCACATAAAACAAGGCAAAGACTCATTATTATTTTTATTGGTATTGCTACACAGGGTTTGTGACTTTCTTTAGTCAAGAAAACCTGCTAATGACCATCTTGAGAAAATTATCTTTGAAGTTATTCATAGGCAGCTTAGTTTGGTATCATGCTAGTACCTCATGGCTGGTGTATCTTTACTTTTGGGCTTTTGTCAAAATCTAAGATGGTATCTAGTACAATGAAGAGACACACATGCTAATCTGTTGACCAAAAGCTTTCAGATTAGCTGTGAATGTCTATTATAATGTTCAGTACTTCAAGGAATAGGTGTGTTCTCTCTTTGTTTATAAGGCTGACATAGAAGTGACGCCCATAAGTATATGAATATATCTTGGTTATGTTTTCTGTTCATGTGTCTGACTCCATGCCAAAGCACCTTGGAGCCATTGGTGACAAAATACAATCTTTCAGAAGGTCAAATTTCATAATGAAAAATACCTTGAGTATCTCAGAAAACTCAAATGGCATTTTGGGGAAAGCATGTGTCCCATAGAGAGTGTTGAATTTACATAGCCTTTCTTATTAAAAGCACCTGCCAAGAGTCCTCCAAAACATAACATATCAAACACAGGAGTAATAATTTTAATATTCATTTAATTCTTTTAGTGAGACACAGGTTTTCCTCCCTCTAAAATAACAGGTGTAACTTTCCTTTTCAGCTTTGCCCTGCCATTCTTAGTGCAAACAAGTCGATATGTCTCTTCTTTTAACTCTCATTTTTTATATATGGACAACTGTCCACACAGCATGAAGATTAGGCTCTTTTAGCTACATTTATCATGCTAACAACCTACCTATTCCCAGTAATATGCCTTTTAAAACTCTTCTCAGTTCTCATCTTCAACAAAGGTAGTTTTATTGAGAACATTAGTAAGATGCACTTTCAACCTAAAATGATTTTCCTCTCCATTAGTACTATTACAGTTTACATCTTTTCTATTTTTATTTACACATACAGCTAAAAGACTTATGCTTTTAAAGGAAAACGAGATTTTACTTACATTTAGCTTAATTACCCTTCTAATATCTGCCGCTTTTCTATTAAGTTTGCAGAATGCTTCTGTCAACAGCATGGCTTCTGCATTACCATCCATCTTAAAAGCTTTAAGTGTCCCATTTAACCTCTGGTAGCTGATTCCACTTGTGTCACACCTCTCTTCACCTCTTTACACAGCACTACTTTAACATTGTGCTATCCATAGCCAAGTACAATGATGGTTCTATAAACTCTTGAAAAATGACAAAATCTATTGCAGTTTATTCCATTTTCTCAATGCACCTGACATTGCCTTAGCTTGTGCTGTTCCTCAGCATTTGATCCATGTGCTGTTCTTGTTTGTCTCTACATTTCCCAAGAATTTCCAGCTCTCTGCAATATGGATTCTCATCCACATTTATGCTACTATCGTCAATAACCTCCATATGTTTTCTTAATTGAGTCACTTCTTTTTCTTGGAGAATTAATTCAGTCCTTGGTAGCTGTTTCTAAGTGTTTTTGTTCCATCCATAATCCAATCTCTTATCAGAGACCAATCAAAAAACTGCAATATAGGCTCTTCAACTTTGTCTTTTACAGGTTTATTTAAGTAAGCTCACACTCCCTTTTAAAATCTTTGAAAATAGTTCATGTTTACATAGAGTACAATGCATCCTTTTCACTTCTGAAGCACATATTCATAGTTAATATTTCAATCTTCAATAAGGCTAAGTGCCAGGTCCTGCACTTTGGTAGCAATAACCCCATGCAGCGCTACAGGCTTGGGGACGAGTGGCTGGAAAGCTGCCAGGCAGAAAAGGACCTAGGGGTGTTGGTGGACAACAGGATGACCATGAGCCAGCAATGTGCCCTTGCGGCCAAGAAGGCCAATGGCATCCTGGGGTGTATCAGAAGGGGTGTGGTTAGTAGGTTGAGAGAGGTTCTCCTTCCCCTCTACTCTGCCCTGGTGAGACTGCATTTGGAATATTGTGTTCAGTTCTGGGCCCTTCAGTTCAAGAAGGACAGGGAATTGCTTGAAAGAGTCCAGCGCAGGGCCACAAAGATGTTTGAAGGAGTGGAGCATCTCCCTTACAAGGAGCGGCTGAGGGAGCTGGGTCTCTTTAGCTTGGAGAAGAGGAGACTGAGGGGTGACCTCATTAATGTTTATAAATTTGTAAAGGGCGAGTGTCAGGAGGAAGGAGCCAGGCTCTTCTCTCTGATGTCCAATGACAGGACAAGTGGCAATGGGTGCAAGCTGGAGCACAGGAGGTTCCATGTGAACATAAGGAAAAACCTTTTTACTGAGAGGGTTACAGAGCACTGGAACAGGCTGCCCAGGGAGGTTGTGGAGTCTCCTTCTCTGGAGACATTCAAGGCTAACCTGGACGTGTTACTGTGTGACCTAGTTTAGGTGATCCTGCTCTGGCAGGGGGGTTGGACTGGATGATCTCTCGAGGTCCCTTCCAACTCCTGAGATTCTGTGATTCTGTGATTCTGTGATTCTGTGAATCAGAAGGATGCCAGCAAACTTAATTTGGAAAACAAAACCCTTTGAATTGCTTTTACTATAGCCAGTGATTGCTTGCAGTCAATGTTTGCAGACTAAAAATTTCATGTATTTCTGTCAGTTTCCATATTTCTAGACAGTTTAAGTTCAGGTTCATACAATGATAAGAGACTTTGAAGTTAAATCAGGTTGCTCAGATCTTTCTGAGCTTTACATATCTCAAAGGTTAGAGATTCAACAACAGTTCTGGGACCTTTTCTAGTATTTTATTATCTTCATGGTGCAAAATATTTTCCTTATCAACTTGCTTTCATAGCTGTGAGTGTTGAATAGAGGGAACCCTCAACCTGCTGACATCATTATTGTTAATAGAGCTCAATATGCTATTGGTTTTCTTCACTACAAGAACTCACCATTGCCTCACACTCACTATGTTGTCCACCGGGACCCTCAGGTCCTTTTCTGCAAAATTGCTTTCCATACAGTCAACCTGCAGTGTGTGCTGTTGTCCTGGTCCCCTCCAAAATTCAGGACAGCCTCCCATGGGATCTTGCTAACTAGTTGTCCAAACAAGCCCAACTCTGCTGTTCTGAAGACCAGAGGTGTGGTTCTGCCATTTGTCTTGCTCATCTGTCTGAATATGCTTGTTTTAGCCAAAATTGATGTCAGATTTCATGTCCTGCATGAATTCTTTCTTTTTGCTGAAAATGACACACAGCAGAGTGTTTCCCCTAGACAGATGTCAGAAAATTGTCCTTGATGCTCTCTGAAGACCTCCTAAATTGAAAATGGCCTCAGGTTTCCCTTCCAGGCAATGTCAGTATGTTTGACTAGGACCAGTGATGCTTCTTCCATCTGTCTAAGAAAAAGTTTTATGTACTCTGTCTTCTTGGTCAGGTGATCCTCCATGATATTTCTCTTGTTAGTTTCTCCTCTGATCCTTACCCATAAGCTCCTAATCATCTTGTCATAAATTCTATGGCAAATGCCCATGCATTCAAGCTGCTTTTCACATTGAGGAAAGTATACCTTTTTCTTGCCTTTTTACCTGTCTTTTTAGGAAGATGTTACCCATCCATTTAATTTCTCCAGCCATAAGACCTATCCCCTCATATTTGTGAGATCATAGCCCTGCAGGTTATAGAGTGGTAACTCCTGTTATTTCCCACGTTGCATGTGTTCATGTACAGGTGTTTGAGGTACATCCATCATTGGTCTTTTTCAAGTGAAATGTAAGACCCACGGCCGCAGGCTGTTACATTGAGCTTCCCTATACTTCCACTTCTCATCAATCTGTAGTGATCATCCCATGATACATTTCTCTTGAAGCTCTCCTCAGTGGGTCAGTAAGTTGTCTTGCAAAGATGTTTTTACCTGACTGTCAGATGGATCCCATCTCTTCTTAGAAGTCCTTTTTCCTCCAAGACAATTGCATGGTAAGGTCCTGCTTGAAACACCAGCTATACAACCTGGTGTGGTTCTGAAAGATAACATCCACTCCTACCTAAGCCTTTCCTCTTTACTGACTTGACTAGAAACAGCCTTGGGTTCCTATGTCCCCACCTAGAAGCTTGTAGTTACTCTTCATACATTCAAGGTCATCTGATACTTAGCAGTATCAGCCCAAATGGATGAGCAGCAATGGATGATCATCTAAAGTCTGAGTGGATTTCAGCAGTCTGTGCTACACCTCAGAATCAAGCCTCAACAAATGATGAGCCTCCTTAGACAAGACGTCTGATTGGCAGGTAAGTGTTTTCATCTTCTGCAGAAGTCTGTAGACATGGCCATCAACATTTTCCTCTGAATGCCAACATGTGGGTCAGTGTCTACTGGCCCAGATGGTTCCCCTGAGGGAGTTTTCTCTTTCTTACTTGTTACTGGCACGTCTGCAAGCACATAACTAACATCTGCAGGCAGACTAAAAGCCTTATTTCCATTGCTAACAGCCACAAAATTCCGTCCTCCTGACCGGCAGTCTGAATCATCCTTTTGTTTAGACATAGCCTCTGACTGTCCCTCCTTCCAAGCAAGTTGGGATTTGGATACTATGACCCTTGTTTTTGCAAACAATCTTTTGTTATTACTTTTTTTTGTCATCCTTGATACTCCACACTTTGCTCTGCTACCATCTCCGATAGCCATTTTATCTGGTAGCTCAGTGCCTCAATCAAAGCTCACCTCCCACCTGTAAGACTGAGACCCTGCAAAGTGCTGAGGCACTTCGACCATTCCCTGTGACATCTCATCATCTCTGGCAGTTCAGTGCACTTCCTAATAGAATCCTTAGGCCCTTTTTCACTTAAACTACTGGGTCATTTCCATAGCTAAATCTACATGTGGATGGCAATTTAAGAGTTTGTGGTACAGGAGCCACCTTCTTGGCAGCTATATTAGGCTCTGCTGTAGAAAGGAGTTTGTTCTGATTTTTCTTATTTAGTGATATTCAGGAATATGGGATAATGGGATATGGATATTTTTCATGCTTTGTAACTTGTTAGCAGTAGTCCAGAAGTGAGTGATGTTATCTGCCAGGGGTAACTCAGAAACTTCAAAAGAGTGCAGAATACATCTGATCACCTCTTGCTATTACTTGGTAACAGTGTGCTACAGTCTATACTGTTGATAAAGCCAAGTGATAGTTACAGTCTTTTAAACATAAAATGGGCTCCAAGGAGCATAGATTCCCCCTGCCCCTGCTGTGTCTTGGGAGAGCATTTAAGATCTTCTCTTTTGCTTTTCCTTTGATGACTAAAATTTCATTCAACAATAGGAGTAGATAAAAATTCCCACGGCACACAATTGTCCATATTTGCAAGACTTTCAGCACAAGAGCACACATGATTAATTGCCTAGTACTGACAGTGTTAGATAGCATCTTATACTTTGGATTATGAGCTGATGAGCTATGACTGCAGCTTATCTCAGTGATTATAATTCGACTACTACCTTCTGCTTTCCCAGCTGTTGTATTCACTGGTAGCTCCTTACCTCGGACTGTAAGCTCTTTGGGGCATGAAGTACCTTTTGGCTACTGCTGTATATTGTGGGACCAATCTGTGTCACAAGTTACACTCTCTGTTAATGTAGCAGAAGATCAGTGATCATATCAGCATTTAATGTTGCTTGTTAGTTGTCTTCAAAATCTAAATTTACTTTTATTATTGACTAAAGTACTTATCTCTTGAAAGCATGTTTTGATCTTGTATCTTGCAGAGAGTAAGATCCTGATCTTGCAAAGTCCCTTGGAACTTCCAGACCCCAGGTATAACAGGTTGAAGTGGAATGGCCCAAAAGCCCAACGCAGCTCCCAACAAGTTTAAAGAAGGGAGGAGTCCAAGGTATTCAGAGAATCCCAAGCTGATTCTCTCTAATGAGGTGCAACACTGCATAACGCACTCAAATCTCAAGTACATTCATGCATAGACCAGTTTCAAGTCAGGATTTCAAAACATCACAAGAATTTCTATAATACATTCTTGAATGCACTTTTCTAAATATACAGCTTACATTTCCATTTTCCTTTCATCCTTCCAGGACTATGAACTTCTTTCCCTTTCCTCTTCCTTTTGCTTATCCACACATATGTAAAGTTCTTTAAAATTTTCTGGGCATTATTTTGGATTATTTTCTACTTTGGAAACTTTACATGTCATTTTCCCAAAACTGTCTTTTTCTCTGTCTGATTTTAAGAGAGTCCATTGCGACTCTCATCTCTTGTAAGAATCCATAATGTGTGATAACGTTCTATGTATCAAGGCTTTTAAGACTTCTATTTAAATAATTTTCTGGTGAAGGACTTGTTACAGGAAGTTCTGGAATTAAAAAGATGCACTTTCCTGTCAGAGCAGAAAGGTTGGGTACTACTAACTGAAGCTTTTAGTACTCTAAAACTGGTCTCACTAATTGATGACCTAACATACCATCATAATTTCCAGAGCATGTTTCCATTCGAATTTCAGACACAAAGTTAATTTTAGACTTACCAACCTGAATCATGGCCTACTAGGATCAAATTCTGCATGCAAGGAAATTGCTTACTGAAGTTTTCATCAGCCCATGTTGCACATATCTACAGGGTCATCAGTAATATAAATAAAAATTATATGGAATATGCTCAATGGCCTCAAACATTCATATTCCTGGGATATTATACTGTTTATGAAAATATTCACATTAAAAAGATTTAACCTTAACAGGGGATATACACCAAACGTATATCAACATCTAACTGGTGGGAATTAGGATTAAAATTGCTTAACAGTTTATTCCGTGATTGAAGGTTATACATTGTTGATATTTTTAATGTCTAGTATTAGCTAGGAAAACAGCTGATACTAGCTTCTGCTGCAGATATAAAATAGTAGGTTAAATAGATTACTGACCTGATCCAATGTTTTTAACCTTATACCCCTTTATCTTCAGACATAAATGTGGCACTTTTCAGAGCCATGTTAAAAAGAGGTAAGGTTGCCTAGTCTTATAATGATAGACTTACATTGATATATTTTGTAATGGACAAAATCTTGTTGCTATCTAGCCTTTTACAGAGCATTATGACAGAGTAAAATATTGCAGGAATTACTGGGGCTTTTTTAGTTAAAATTGTAACACTGGATTGGAATGACAATCTGCCTTCCTAAATTCCATCTGGAGTTACCCCTCAATAAATATTCCTTTCTTCTCAAATTTGTGAACTAAATTATTCAATGATATTGCTTTGTGATGTTAAACAGCTGTTGTGTTTCACCTCTAAAAGCTCATTTCATTGATGGGTGAAGCAATTCTTTCATTTAAGTTTTATTTGAAAATGTCTTCAGTACTATGAATTAAATGCAATATATCCATACAAGACAATACTATATATTTTATCACCTGTAATGAAAGTAAGGTCTTTGTAGATGACAGATATTATTAATCCTGTAGATGCCACTGAAAAGGTTTTTAATATAAGAGTTTTCCGGAAAAGATTAAACCAAAAATGACTGTACTAGGATTGCAGAGATATAAATAAGGTTGTTTTTCTGGGAAAGCACCTGCTTTTATATATTGATGAGAAATTTCACAGGGGCATATCTTGCCCTCAGACACTCATGCATAAATCAAATTGATTTCAATAGAAATTGTGAGTGCATGTTTGGTTGCTTTTACTGGAGCAGCAGTATTGCAGAGACTTCTGTAGAGTTTCCACAGCTAGATTTGTCTTTAACTTCAAAATCCCCATTTTATACTTGAATTGATTGACAAAGTCATCCAGAGGGAAATAAAATCTCCCATGAGGAGCTGAAGCCTGGCAGTGTCCTAGAAAGAGCATCAGCTTCCTCTGTTCGTGCATCCTTCTCCAGACATCTGCTACAGGCCACTTTCAGAGCCAGGATGCTGGGACAGAAGGACTTCTGTTCTAACCTGATACAACCATTCTTATTTTGGCATGAGACGAAGACTTTTTTTTTAAAAATAGTATAGTATTTTAAACTTTTATGGGTAAAATATAGCACCATCTTTCCTTTTGTAAATTTTGGTTTGTCACTCTCAATTTCTTGTTTTCTGGACTGTGAGCCAACATGATCTATAGGTAACTCCTTTCACAGTTAATCTTTATACCATTGCCCACTGTTGTTCTTCTACTGTCCTTTCCCTAACTTGCCTTTTTCTGCACATAGGACACCCCACTCCGCATTATCAAATTAGAGAGCATGGCTACAATTTTCATCTCAGCACACTCCTTATCTTGCCTTTTCCAAGCTTGTAATGGGACATCAGAGTACAGTAATCTACAGGACAGTTGTCTTAATTACAGCAATTGTAGAAAAAAGAGAAAACAAACCAAGTCCTAACTGTACATATCTCAATTTAAACTCCTTTTAAAGCATTTTTGCCTTAGTATAGAAATGAAAAGGAGAAATAAAAGAAATGCTTCTCTGTTCTTGCTGTTTGATGGTCTCTTAGCTATGTAGTTTCTTTGAACAAGATCAGTTAAAACCACCTAGTCTGACTTTCTTCACACACTGTGGCCTGAATACTATCCCCAGACCCTGATCCACTCCCAGTTAATTTTTTAGAATGATGTCTGTTTTTAGCATATTCAAAATCTTATCTGGAAGCTGAACAGAGTAATAGTGCATTTAGAGAGAGACACCACCTAAGTATTTCTTTGACAGCACTCTTCTCAACAGAATCAAACTCCTCACTGTGATGCCCATCCCCTTAAAATTGCACATCAAATACTACACATTGCAGAACTCAACAGATCGTTTGAGATGGAATATTGACAGCCCATGGCCTAATGAGTTTTAAAATAAAGACAAAAACTACAATAACAGCACTGTTTCTATGAGCTCAACACACTAAACAATAGATAATGCTGCTTGTCCCCTACTTTATTCTTCTTGACAACACAAGAAAAGCCATAAATTATCTAGATTTAGAGTCACTTCTATGTGTTGCAAAGTTTAATATGGCATTACTTGAACCTGTAAAGATATCTGAGTAAGTTCCCCAATATAATTGATGAATATGATTTTTTTTTGTAGTGGTCACTGACTTGTCACCTATCAAAGTATCATCTTAGATGAAAAAGAATGTTTACACCCATTTATTGCATGCAACTAGATGTTATGCTCTGAAACCTGTCCTTACAAGAACACTTTTTCTATCAGCCACTGAAGATCCATAACTCAACAAACTCTATCCATTCGCCTTCCTAATTTTTGACAATTTTTGATTGATATTCAAAGTAAGTTATATTTAAAACTACCATGCTTTGTACGCTCCTTTCTAGTAATGATGGTGGATGAAATCTGGCAGTCAGTTGACTGGCCACTTGGGTGCAGCTTTTACTAACCACAAACACCTGTGCTATTCCAGCTTGTTTGTATATAGAGTATTTACCTACTTGACTTCCATAACAGTGTCATCAGGCATGTTGGAATGTTATTGCCAAAGGTCTTATCAAAGAATCATAGAATCCTAGAATCATAGAACAGTTTAGGTTGGAAGGGACCTTAAAGCTCCCCCAGTCCAAGCCCTGCCATGGGCAGGAACACCTCCCACCAGACCAGGCTGCTCAAAGCCCCATCCAACCTGGCCTTGAACACTGCCAGGGAGGGGGCACCCATAGGTTCACTGGGCAATCGGTGCCAATATATCACCAGTCTCACAGTAAAGAATTTCTTCCTAATATCTAGTCTAGATCTACCCTCTTCCAGTTTAAAACCAATTCTGCTTGTTCTATCGCTATCTCCCCTTGTAAAAAGTCCTTCTGCAGTTTTTCTGTAAGACCCCTTCAGTAACTGTAAGGCTGCAATAAGGTCCCCCTGAAGCCTTCTCTTCTCCAGGCTGAACAACCCCAACTCTCTCAGCCGGTCCTCGCAGGGGAGGTGCTCCAGCCCCTGATCATCTTTGTGGCCTCCTCTGGACCAGCTCCAACAACTCCATGTCCTTGTTACAGTCAGTTGCTGTATCTTGGCTTTCATGGGCTACTTTGATGAAATTTGAACAGGAAAAGGTCTAGCCTGAAATATTCAATATATCCATGGCCATAGTGAATTACTGAGATTTACTATAACTGATCTTAGCTTCAGGATTAGTGTTGGTCAGAGAACACTGAAGGGAACCATCACAGTTTTCTCATTTTGCTTATATTTATTATTCCTCATAAGATACTCACACTGTACAGTCTTAGTATTAGATTTGGCTCCTCTTAAATGCAATAACTTCAGTGCTCAGAAGGACAAGAGCAGTATTAAGATCTATCTATATAAAGCTTCCAGTTAATGATTGTATCAGTTGATTTGGCCTTCAAGTGATTCACTGCTCAGATACTTGATGACTTCTGGTTAGGAAAAGTAAGCTAGATGTGAAGCATAACTACTGTACTCAACTATTCATTGTGAGCTATTGTTTTGCTTGAATTGATTCTGCTTTAAGAAAGGATATAAACCTGTGCTATTTCTTGGATTTTTCTTCAGTATTCTGGAACTTTTCCAGTGGCAGTAATTACCATTTAGCTAAAACTATATACTCTTGAACTCAGAATATCCTTTCCTACTTCTCCCTGACTTTTACAGCAGCACCATTTCACGCCTCTACCTAGCCACAACCTTTGGATCTGAGCACCACCAATGTGAGCAGGACCCCAAAATTATTCAAGACAGGAAATAAGACTCCCTGTTACATCAAAATGGAAAGGAAAGGAAATGAAATGGTCTATGGTTTTTGCATCTAGACACCATTATATTCAAGCAGTTTCACACGGTGCATATAATGTACTATCTAGCAGATAAGTGAAAAGAATGGAAATCAGATTTACTATGTTCTCCGACATTTCCAATAGGACTTATGTTGAAGATATTGATGGGAACTTTGTTAAGACTCTCCGTGCCCTGGTCTGTCCATTTGTACAATAATACTAACGTTTGCAAATATCTTTGAAAACTTCTTATGCAAGCCCCAGGATTGTAGCCTGGGGACTGTTATTATCAGTGACTGTTGCTTAGACACATCGTTGTGGTCCCCAAGCAGCTTCAGTCTGAATTCCTCTTCACATGCTAGTGAGTCTTTCTTTTCAACTTCTAATGACTCTGAAAGAGTCATGCATAATAAATACATGATTCACAGACAGCTATTTAGCCTGCTGTCTAACAAATCTCTAATTTGTTATCTAGTAAATATAGTAACACTTAAAATACAGAGACTCAATCAATGAGTCTCCCTCTCTGTCTTACATATCTGGAATACACAAAATGCTGCTATCTATGGGTCAGCCACCTTTGTTTACAGTATGTACACATGAACCATCATTAAAAAAATGTACAAAGAGCACTAAAACACCAAAGCAAACAGACATTTAAACATATTGTTAGCTTTTATATTCCTGCCTCCTCTCCTGTGCTGTCCTCCTGTGACTGCCCCCATGGAAGGGAAAATGGGAGTCAATTATTTGCAGTAAAAACCTCGATCCAGACCAGATTTCAGTGTGTGATCCTTTCTTTATTACAGCAGGATTAGGTAACTCTAGATTGACAGATCAAAGTGTCATGTAGCATGTATAAATCATTGTAATTCTCTGTAACAGATATCATGCGATACAAGCTAAAAGTGGAAACTTATAAAAACTAATAATCCCAAATGAGGATATTTGAAGATCATCCAGTCTGTGTGTGGAATTAAAAAAAAATATTCTTCTATATTCCAGGAGGAGTACTAGAAAACCTGAAATATGATTCATCCTGGGAGCTGGAAAAAATTATCTCCAGCAGTCCTTTTCAACCTCAGCCATTCTGTGACCTGTGTGGTAGCATCTTCCTTGAGTGTCCAGTGATACACTGTGGCTCTGTGTGTCTTCAGTAAATTTTTATGGAATTGGGATACCAAAACCAAGGGGTTTGAACCCTGTAGGTGCTGACTACCTCTATTAATGAGTTTCTTCAGTAGGAATTGTGCTGTTCTCTGCTTGTGGTAAAGAGGACACTGTATAGTACCTGATAAAACTTGTTAAAGTTAGAACATGATGCCTTAAGTGCATAGAAGAGATTTTTTTAGGGTTTGTAGTTTTAGCTCACTATTTAGTTTCATTACAAGGGTTGGTTTTAGACAACTCAGAAATTTCTCATTTGAGGAGTATCTATGAATACTTTGCAGGGTTTTAGTCTGCATGGGTCCATGATCCTTTCCCTCTGTTTTGTTTGAGTTTGGGAACTGAATGTAAGAAAGGTTGTCAAAGAATTTGTTTTATCTGGCATCATGTCAAACCCATGTAGAATTCTGCATTCATCATATATATTCACAGAATGACCTGAGTTTCATGAAATTAAAAAGGTTTATCAGCTTTCAGAAGAAGTGGAGCTGAGATACCAGTTTGTAATTATCTCTGGAATGTGGTAGTCAGTTGAGCTCACATTTCATTGAAAACATTACTCTCAGGATTTTGTCTTTAAAACACTGTGGTTTGCCAAAGAAATCTGCAAATGATATATTTGAGATTAAAAAGTAAACTAAAACCAATTAAATGAAATATCCAAAAAAACTACCCAGCCTAATCAAACTCTTTTCATAGTGCTGTTTTTACTATGACTCTCAAAATATTCAACAGCTTTCTGAAGTATCACCAGTCACTTCACTGGAAAAAGCTAACTACTGGGATGAAAAATGCAATTGAAAATACTAGTTAAAAAACCTAACCTAACAAAAATCAAAAAACCAAACCAGGCATGCCTTTTTGGTGCTTGATTGTTGGGTACTGAGAAAAAGAATGATTATAGCTTGGGTAGACAACTAGGAAACACTATGATCACTTGCTCTGAACTGTCAGAGAGGAGATTTCTTTTTTCAGAAGGACATCATTCCTACTGATGATGAATCAAGTTCAATTCCAAAATACTTTAGGAATATTTTTTTCCATTTTCTTTTATTTGTTTCAAGCTAAAGGGAGAAATCTTCTCTGATTATTTTTGTATAAATAAATAATTAAACAATAACTGCACAATTTCATTGACATGTTTAAGAAATCGATGAGATGCAGACAGCAGATAGAGGCTAAAATATTTCTGAAGTTCTGAAGTGAGACCAAAAGCTTTTGAGGCAGAAAGGAAAAGATTTGTGTTTACTGTATGTTACCAAAGAGCAAAGGGCTGTTCTCTTGGCTGCAACAGTTTTTCCAAGGTTTCTATATGTGTGTTTTCATCAAATCCAAGTCCACTTATAATTGATACAACCCAGAATTTCCACATTTGGACAAGTTCATTAAGTTACATGTAACAGGAAGTGAAGCTTAATGAGATTTGTGATTACATGGACACTAAGGATTTTTCCCAAAGTGGAGCACAGCTATAAACAATGAAATGTTTTAATGCTGATGTGGTGAGATTAGAAAGCTATTAGTGACATCCCCATTTTAGAGTATTTTGTGCATGAATTCTGTGTGGTGGGAATCTCCATACCCCAGAGAAAAGTAGTTGGCATAGAGTTAAACACACACATATATTTATAATAAAAGCACACACACAGAGTTATATATGTATCAGTTTTCTGATAGACTAAAGGAAGCCAAACTAAAATGCAAATGTAACTTCTGGCACAGACACCATGTCAACCCAAACAGACTAAAACTAGTTGATGATTTTCCAAGTACAAATTTACATATAAAAAGAACAAAACAGTTCAATTCTACATTTGCTGACTGGAGACCAGTTTACCACAGAGGGAATAGAAATTCTTGAGTATAGCTGTTGTCCAAATTATTATGATTAGGAGAAACTAAATAAGATTTTACTTTGGTCATGCAAAAAGAACTATTTTTCTTTTCAGCTTCTACCTGATGATTAGGTTGCAAATACTATATCCAGTTGACTTAAAATAGTAAGGGTCCATTAGCAAGATTTGAAGTGACAAAGAAATGTTGTTTCTTGTCAGGACACTTCTTTGGGGTTACCCTAAATTCTGTTAATGTTTTAGCCACTAAGTTTATGCTGGCTGCCAACTGTGATAAACAGTGTGTGTTGGTCTCTTCTTCTAAGTAACAAGCAAGAAAATGAGAGGAAATGGTCTCAAGTTGTGCCAGGGGTGGGTTAGATTGGATATTAGGAAAAATTTCTTTACTGAAAGGGTTATCAGGCATTGGAACAGGCTGCCCAAGAAAGTGGTGGAGTCACCATCCCTGGAGGTGTTCAAAAAAAGCATGGATGTAGCACTTCAGGACATGGTTTTGTGGGCATGGTGGTGTTAGGTTGATAGTTGGTCTTGGTGATCTTAAAGGTCTTTTCCAACCTTAATGATTCTGTATATGATTCTAATAAGGAGGCTTGTGTTTCATAGAATCATAGGTTGGAAGGGACCACAAGGATCATCTAGTCCAACCTTAAGTCAAATCAACAAGGATCATCTAGTTCTTCCAACCAGGGTTGTGTTTGACATCCTACTGTGCAGTTCTGTATCACCACTACAGAGACCTTCTGAATGTGTGATACAACCCTGAATGTTATATGCTTTGGTCAGGTATATAGCATGGCATAATCTTTTCAGTGTTCAGTTTATTTCTCTTTTTGTAAGAAACAGCTTGCAGAAAAACAAAACGAAACAAAACAAAACAACACAACAAACTTCTCCTGACATTAGATAAAAGCAAAATAATGAATGAGAGAAAGGGTCATATTCATTTTTTCTTTGAGGTGATTTCATTTGGTTTCAGGTGATTCCTTCTAACTGTAGAAATATAACCTTAGATTCTAAGTTAGGAGCAATTTTTAATAAATAGCCTGCTTTCTTCAGCACCATTGTATCAAAAGACAAAAACAATTAATTACTTGCAATGAGGACTGTTTGTGGATGTGGATGTTCCACTCTATCCACACTAGATATTAATTGTAAAACCTCTTTTTGATGGCAAGTACCTAATTTAGCATTGACTAAAGTCTGACAAAGGGCTGCCATTGACTTCAGAAACTGGTAAATGAACATACAGTTGCAGCACACGACAAGGAAAGGAATAATTCAGTTACCATTTTTTCAGTTAACCTTGGGAAGATAATCAGCCCTCTCATTCCCATGTCTGCAATGACAAAAACCAAAGGATTTAGAATCAATCTTCCCATGTTAGAAATGACATTTCTTCTATAATTATAGTTGAGAGGAAACATACTCTGTTATTCCCAGCTTCTGTCTCTGATTTACTACATTTTCTCACAAAAGTAATTCAGTATGTTTCACCTTAGTTTATTTGCTATTTAAGAAACAAGGCATCATAGTCTTACACACCTTATGTGTAAGTGTCATTAAATCTTCCACTGAAAATCCTACTTAAATGTAAAACAAGAAAACAAGCCTTCCTGGAATCATCCCAGCAATATGTCAAAAGCAGAGGACAGCTGAGGAGAAGGGTGTTGTGTATGTGAAGGAGAAACTACAGTTTTGGTGGTTTTCCTCTATATTACATACAAAATACGCACAGAAAAACCACACCTACACAAGAGCAGACTTGGGAGGGCATCACAGAGGAAGTGGGAGAACTTGCGTTTCATATGGGTATCTAAGCAAAACCTAATGCTGATTGGCCAATTCACAGTAATTTAAAACAGCAGAAGAAGAAATCCACAACATAGTCAATAACCACTTTGGTAGGTCCGTTCTAGGGCACCCGTAAAATCAAGTCAAGCGAAAAATTGTTAGGTAGTAAACCCCTGAATGCAAATTGGCTGATACTGAATTACTTACATAGAGCTTTTAAAGTATTTCCTTTTTTGCTTTACTATAAATTTCACTCAGAAGCACTGTAGATATATAGTATTCTTTGTGACCTCAGTGTTATGAATGAAACAAAATATTTTACTGCAGACAGTAATAAGACAAAGAATCATTAACAAAATCCTGCTATAAACTGTATGCTTACTGAAGGAATAGTCAGAAAGTCTCTACAGTACTTTGCAGAATCACTATTTCCTGTCCCTTTTGAATAGACATTACCCATTTTCTTCATCCATCTATCAAAAAGATTCCCCTGCACACACTGAGTGGATGTTTACTGAAGTCTGTCAAACCTCAGAGCTCTACTCGTGGGAAGTACACGTCTGCTTACTGAATGTGAGGATGCTCGAGTGATGATGGGGTTCTTGACATACAGAAATAAAATAGTGATCTGCTTTGTCAAAGCATCCCATAAATATTATGCTAAAAGTGAGCATTGCCTCAATAAGAGAAATGACCCTACACAAATTTTGCCTGATTCCATACTTTGAGTGCAAGTCTGTAATTTTGGCTGTATCACACAATAAAAATATATTGATTTATGCAAACTGTTATTTTCCAAACCCCAAAGCACTTTATGAGCTGTGCAACATATACAGAAGCAGTTTCACTTATGACTAAATGCAGCAATCTCTGCAGTGGCGCTCTGTATCTGTTAATTAAAGTACGTGTGTAGCCCAAATTTCTTTTTACAATGCCCTGGTGTGTCATCTCCATATCTCAGCCTGGGAACTAAAGCAGTGAGGTTTCCATTAATCTCCATAGGCTCAGGATTTCTCCCAGAGAGATTATGAAAAGAGATTAAATCTATATAGAGATCTTATGGCAGTGCCAAGAGTAGATGCAGGTTAAAGTCCTTCATTAAGAAGACTCCCCTTCCCTATCAGGATACAAAATATGGTGGTGTGAATGGGATTAAACTGTTCATTGAGTACTAGGGAGGTAGGGCTTTTCAAGTATCATAATTGATAAATTTAGAATTAACAAGCTATGCAGCAGGAAGAAAATCATTCCATGATGACTAGATTACAAACCCAGCCCTTTCATCCTGCTGCTTGTGATTTTGCAATGGCTCTGATTGTAGCTTTTCTGCCATTTACATATCTTCCTAAACATTTGAGGTGCATGCTGATTTCATGTTTTCTCTCATTTTGATGTGTTGCAGGTGCTTGTCAGTAGCTACCAGAATTTCTATTGCAGTCAGCTTTTATTTTATTGAAACAGTTTTGTAGAATAAGACACCACCAAAGCATGACATGATTCCATCTTAATCCTACTATATGGAAAAACTTACAGAAGGCATTGAACGCAGTACACAAGAGAAGAGTTTTGTTCTGGTTTTGTTCTGGTGGTTATAGGTAGATGGGTGGGCTAATTTTTTACTGCAGACAGCAAATGGGAGAGAATTTAAGAGTGGCTTTGCATCCATTTGCATTCAGCAGACTATCTGTGCATATGATTAATGTTGCCTGCCCTTCTCCCCGTGGCTGCCTTTGCCTCGTGATTAACACCAATCTAGTATCTTGTCACCACTGAGACATCAGGTGGACTTCAGCATGACAGATGCCCTCATGGCAAACACTTTCAAGACTGACTGGAGCTAAAAGCCCAGTCTGCAAATTTGGGAAGTGTTGTCAGCTGTGGAAAGGTATCATAGGGTACCATGTGCTATTAGGTTATTTGATATTGTACTTCTGGGTAAGATTTTTTGGGCTGATGACTTAGGACTATTACTCCAACTCAGTATTTGTCAGGTTTCTTCACTTTTTGGAAGCTGGGTTTCTTCTCCAACACTGCCTATAAGATCAAAATATCCAACCATTTGGTATATGAAGCTTTATTAATTCAAGTGTTTGTAGAAATTGAGGATCTTTCTGTGACGATACTTGTGGAAAATGAATAGCAGGTGTTTAAGTATTTTCACATAACTGTAAGTGCAGCAAGCATCACATACTATTTTTTAATGGTCCTTTCAGCCTGGATTCCATTCACTCATTCCTATTTGTTATTTTAGGGCTCAGTTCTGCAATGACAAATAAACACTCAAATGACTTAAACAAAAATCATACAGAATGACCTGTTTAGTTCTTCTTCTGAGTTAGGAGAACTTGGTACAGAGTGATGATAAGTGGGAATTGATGCAATATAAAAGAAGCTGTATAAAAGAAATCCTACACTATGACAAAAAATAAAAAAAAGGTTAAGAAAATGGTGTTAAAAATTTGACTGTCCAGCTTATATCATGTTAATAAAAATGCTTCTAGCATAATCTTCAGTTTAGAGAAGTCATGAAAGCACTTCCAGGTTATTTACCCTTTTGGCTAATAGCATGGAACAAAATGTGAATTATCGACCCACAGCACTATATTTTCTAGTTTTCCTCCGTCCTAGAAGAGCCTTTGGGTAGCAACAGGGCTGTAACTTCAAGGAGAAATGAGACTAAAGTCACCTTCAGCCATCTCAAACTCTAGTATTGGGTGGGTTCATATGGGGGAATCACAGTAATTAATTACACATGGATTATGCTACGATATGCAGCAGCCAATGCTACAAGTTTCCATGATTTTTTTACTTTTTCATTATTTTTTGAAGCTGGGAGAGGTCTGTGTTTATTTTCCCTGTGAGACGGCTGGCTACAAAGCTATTGGTTGTACACACAGTTAGTTATAAATTTGATGGCCTTTATTTTAAAATATTATTTTAGATACACCAGTGAGGACACTGGCTTTACAAAGAGTGGCATCTGATTCGGTTCTTAGAGAAAAAAGGTCTTTCAGGATTTTAAAAGATTTTTCTTGTGCATTAATAACAAATTACATTCAAATCAGCAGTTCAAATCAACAGTCACTTTCAGGAATATTAGTCTTTTATTATTTTCTCTCTTTTATTGTGTTTCATGGCCATGATGAAGATTGAATTTAGTTATAATTATTATTAACCAAATAGAAGACATAGAATATTCATACTTCAAATATAAAACCAACCTCAGGAAATTATAAATAATGGGTAAATCTTTTTTATTTCAGTAATGATAACAAATATATTAGAAATGTGGCTTCTCAATAAGAAAAAGCTAAATTTGAAAGAACAAGATTATATGTTTTTCCTGAAGAAACTCTGCGTGATATAAAAATAAACCCTTGCTTTTTTATGCTATGCATTAATAACTGCACCTAGAAATAGTACAGACAGTTGTGGTAGAATATACATCACAGAAACTAATTTACAAACAAATCTAACTTTATATATGGGAATTATGACATAAGGGAGGACTTTTGCCGGATAACTCATTTTTATAGAGGAAATGGCTCAGATGCACTTGACAGTTTTTTGAAAACAACAGAATCGGACTTTGTCCACCAGCTTGACAGGGTTTTTTGGCAAGCCTGGATTTATAATTTGCCAGGGCCAGCTACCGCCTCTGCCACATGCACTGCGCAAGTAACAGCACATGAGTCGAGGAGGGCTTTTATTTGCAAGAAGCAATGACAGTGCCAGGACCACTGAATTTTTAAAGAGAAGCAGAAGAAAAAATGTGTGCTTTCTTTTGCCCTTTCTTTAACATGCTGACATGCCAACATCACTTAAACAGATGAACAAAATAATGTTCGCTGATATTGAACCTGCCTTTTACATGCTCAGTGATACATTGTCAACCACCCACTCTTAGCATTCCCCCTCATTTGCCTGCAGAGTTTAATCTCACACACACATACAATAAATTTGATGGACATCTTATGCTGGATTCTTTTCCTAACAGGGTATTGCATCAGCCAGCAAGATTGAGAGTATTATGTTATGTTGCCCTGCATCTCACAAGGAATCGTTATACCCACAGAGATGCTTTCACAGACTATGCAACCCACAATGTCTTGGAGTAACATTTCTGTACATCTTCCTTGTTTGACTGACCCATACTAATAATTTCCTTGCTGTTTTCTTTCTGAAATTTTCCATTCCTTCTTGTTTCCCTGTAGGCACTTTACTCTGGAGCCAGTATTCCTTTGGAAATGTTACTGTCTTTATATTTTAAGTCTAAAATGCTGTGTATGAGGGATTCACTTCTATCTTCAAGTGTGCATTCATAGACTGCCTTATTGTTGACAACTACAATTCATTATTTCTCCCCTTCCTATTGTTCTCACTGTTTGGCTGTGTTTTGCAGGAGGCTCACCCTAATTAGGTAGTCAAAATTGTTTCTATTACTAATAGGGCTTAACTTAGAGACAGTGTCACTCATCTCATTGCTTTGGGTTCAATCCTCTGAGGCCGAAAAGCATCATAGTAACATCACTGTATGATGAACTTTGGGCACCAAGTTTGAATGTCTTGTTGAATGCCACAGAAATGATCCCTATAAGAACATGGTTAATATTCAGAGGTGCATGACCTCTTGTTTTGCAGGCAGAAGAAGCTTGATTTTTCTTTTCCCGTCTAAGATAACAAAGGTAAGGAAATAAGAAGATGAGGTAAATTGCATATTTATGCTCGTTTCCATGTCCCACAAGGAATCTGAGAGGTACTTAAAATGCAATTATTTGGTTCAGATATTCTGTCCAGGAAAACGTTTCCACAAGCGTTTTACAGACTTACTGTAAATAATACAATCACACGCTTCAATCATAAATAAGCGAGGAGGAGTGGGAGAGAGAGAACTGAGGCATAAGCAGAGATTTGAAGCCTGCTGCTGAATCTATGAAACAACAGAATGCTGAGTGGCTGCTTCAGGTGACAGAGGAGAAACCAGGTCTACCAGGGATGACAAGGCTAGGGGAAAGAGGCAGGGAAGAAGCTGGAAGTGTGAGACGAAGCCTTGGCAGGAGCTTCTGGCAGCTCTAAGTTTTGTTTAATTTTGAATTATTTTTGGTTCTTTTTTTTTTTTTGGTGTATTTGTATGGAATTTTGCAGGTTGTATTCTACTTTTTAACAATCTTGTAAAGGAATATGCAAGACAACACCATCTTTTTTGTCGTTGATTATATGATGAAGTGAAGCTGGGTCATTTCATAGCAACAAAAATATTTAAATTTTAGTACACTCTAGTGCCATGAACATGTTTCTTGTTAGGCAGAAAGAAAACAAGCAGACCACAGCTGGGGAAATAGGACAAATGCGTATATTCATGATTTTGTTACGAGTCAGAGGATCTTGAATTGTGGTCTCCATGGAGCAGCCTCTTATTGTGGTCCTAGTAACAGAGAGGGGTGAAGAATCTCTGGAAAACAAGACGGAGAAAATGGATGACTGTTCTAGAGTGAGACCTAAGGGAAGCATGAAGATTTGTTTAGGGAAAGTATAGGCGTGCATAAACACACAGCAGTAACTCCTGATGAAACTAGGTGCTCTAAAGAAGAGATAAAAGCTGTTCTGTAATTATCCTCCTTGTGCTGACTCAAGCCTAATGGTCATTGCAAGAAAAAGAAAAAACAGGAAAAAAAATAGTGCCATGGAAATATATGCATTGCCACTGCTGGACATCAAGACTCATCCAGGAGTGATCCTTGGTTCAGAGGCCAGCGGGAAGATTAGAGCCCGTGTTTGTGTTATTAAGTTTAGAATTCTGTAGAATTACAGACTTCAATCCTCTGTGTGACACCAATACTTTTCTATCTACTGACAAGTCTCTGACTCAGTTTCTCTCTTTATGGGTGTTTGTAGAGATTAAGGCATTACAGAAAAACACTTTGAAGAAAAGAATATTTTGTAAGGGTTATGTACAATTATCCGTTCTTATTTTAAGTAGGGTCAATGCCACCCCGTCTATAACTCTGCTAAGTGAACCTGGTTACCACAAGGAATGTCTTGGCCCAATGTCACCCTTTTGCCTAACTTTAAAATATGTGTCAGACTGAATTCTGGTGGCTATTACATGGGGCAATTTTGAGACTTCTGTCATATTTAAACCTTCATGAATATATGAAATATTCAGATCTAGGTTTGGCATTTGATTGAACTATTGAAAAGACTCTGGATAATATATCCTGAAAATTTCATAGAAGTATCTTATAGGCTTCTGGCCACAGGTGGCTTATATAGGCCATCACTTTTCCTCAGATGACACACATTTCTACATCTTCCTTGACTTATTCTTCTATCCCTCAGTTTCCCATTTATCTGCCTGTCTTGGTTCTGTCATCTCTTGGCTACACCATAACTTCTTCCTCCTCAATCCTTCAAAGCCTGAAAGCATAATATGGATAAAGAGTTATTGCTGTCCGATGCCTCTATCTCTGTGATTGTCATTCTTCACTTTGCTTTCAGGGATGGAAATTCCAAGATTTGCCCTTGACTCTGAAGTTATTTTTACCTCTCACAGTTTTTCATCCTATTTCCAAGCACAGAGCTTTCTCTGGAGTGCTGCCAGAAGTTATCTTTATCCCATCACCTTCCTGCAGTTGCCAAAACCCTTACTCATCTGCCAATTGCAATTCAATCATTTATAATCTCCCTTAATTTCTTCTACACGCAATTTACAGGGTGATGCCAAGCTACTGTCAAAGAATATCCATTTCCAATCCATAAGCTCCATGAGTACTAGCCTCAAGATCTAGTCACCCTATCGCTGTCATATAATAACCAGACTGTCCACTGACTGGAATGCAGGAACCAGGCAAAAGTGTTAAACAGAGGAAATGAAAGGAACTTTTTAATCAAATACTAAACTAGTGGACTTTCAGACTTCATACTCCATGATTGCTTTATAACTGTAAGTTTCTATCTTCTATCTTATCCACAAGCCAATTGTCTTGCCAGGTCTTAACCAGTTTGGGTCCCTCCCACCTCCTAAAAGCCATTTTCAGTTTGAATACCACAGTTTAAAACCACAACAAAAGTCTTTCACAAGTTAGAAAAGCTAGAATTAAAAATAACAATATCTGACACTGAAGTCATCCCAGTGTCTGATACTTCCTGCCACCTGGTGGAAAGATTTCTTAGTTGCACTCTCTCTTAACTTCATTGAAGTGAGGATTTCTGGGAGAATTCTCAATTCTTTAATGTACAGTGAAGCCCAGAAATGCTAGATATACCTACCTAATTAGCTGAGTTACCTTCCAGACCATAGCAGTGGAACCCCAGAACAGCACAGACTGGGAAATCTGCCCAAGGTCCAGGGACTCTGATGGTTACTCACAGTATGTTTCATGATGTCTTTGCTACTCTGAAGCCTAGGTTGTCTTAAAGCAATCTTGAGCCTGTCTCCATGAGTCAGTCATTGAAATTTATACTTACTATAAGATCCATCATGTTCTAATTTAAAGCAGATTTTCCTGTGGCTGTTTAAATTGTGACAACAGTGGGTGTTACATCCTTACTGATTTTAGCACTGTTGTTTGCCCTGTTTGTGCTCTGTTCCATAAAATGGGCAGGATGGCAATGAGAGTGAAGGTTCTTGCCAATGTACACTGTATATTCACTTCTATGCTTGCTCCACAGTGAATATCATGGTGAAGAATTGCCACTGCTATGTAAAGATGCTGTGTAAAGATGAAAGTCTGTAGAGAATGAAGGTCACTCTCCATCTTGAAAAGTTGACTTCAGGCCTTCAGGCAGATGAGGGGCTTAGAGATTTCAGGCACTAGTTACTATGTTCCATTATATCTAAAAAAAGGTTTTATAGCTGATTGTGAGCCATATAGATACAAGAGAGATACAGCTTGAGGCAAGGGCATTTTTAGTTTCTAGATTGTGTTAAGGACATTTTTAGCAACACACTAAATATACAAATTCTGCATTTCATGCAGTGACTCCTGAAGGCAAAACATAGAAGCTATTCTGAGAGCAGACACAAAAACTCAAGACTGACATTTCCCAGGTAAGTTTTTCCTATCTTTGGGATACAAAAATGTGCTTCAACTTTTCTTATTTGACCTATTGTATTCCTGATTGCACTGTGGTACAGATTAAACCACAGAGGTAGATGTTCCTCTTTTCCCACATCAGTCTCAATCTCAGTTTTATCTTTAACCTAGAATTAATGTTCCCTTTTGAGCTATAAAGACCTGATATTTATTTTGGAAAGGAACCAGCTAAGCCATGATGAAAAAGATGAGAAACCCCTTGTCTTCTTGATCTACTACTGACACTAATGACAGTGACACTAGTGACTACTACTACTAAAAGTTTCTGTTCGTATGTATAAATCACTAGAAAACTTGGTGCTATCTATTTGGAGTGGGTGAAGAAAGTTGTTATATGGCCCAGACTTCAGGTATTTACACAACTATGGGCCTAAGACTCCTTTACAGTGTAATTTTATGTAGATATTATACTACATTTAATTTCAGAATTTCACTTCAGAAGGCATCATGGGCATTTCAAATCAACTTGCCAGAGCCAGTAGACAAGGACCCAGTAGCCAGTAGGCATTAAAACGATTGATAGGCCTAAGAATCTTAAAAATGTCTGTTTCCACTAAGACCTATGTATCCCAATGAAAATTATGCACCTAAATCCCATGGAAGGTCTGAGCTGAAAGTGGTGGAAATGCTGACCTGAAGAACAGAATTGGATCTTGGCCTGAGTTTCATGCCAGAGACATAACAAGATACCTCCCTCCCCAGATACTTTCTAAGGTGAAGACATCCAAAGTCTGTCACAACACTGCAACCAGTAAGTTAAAAGCAAGGGTTTTTTTATGTTGCACCCACTCAAACGTCAATCAGGAAGCCTCTTGTGAAACAGCTCTATCATCCTACATTGAAAAGAGGTGTCATGCAGCAGTGCCTTCCAGAGAGGGATCTTCATTTTCTCAAGTTTCCTCGAATGTGAACAAACAAAACCCTTTTTTTAACTTCCTAATTTGTTGCAACTGTACCTACAAACAAAAGTTTTCTACTTCAGCCAGTGAATGTTGAAATATATGAGAGATTATTCATGCTAGAATGTGAGCCTCTAAAGCCTTGAAATAAACTTTAATGTTCCTCAGCTGAGATATATGCCATCTATATTTTATTTGTATTTTAATTTTGAAAAAAAAGAGAAAAAAACCTGTATTTGAAAAGAAAAAATAAAGAAAAAATACTCCACAAGTAATTTACCTAGTGTTACCTAGAACCATCTCTTCCTGACTAACATTAAAAATAAATATCTATCAGATAAACAGAAGGGATAATTGCCTACATGAGTAATCAGTTTAACCATGAAAAGTAAAATTTTCTTCCCAATGTCAGCTGGATTCACTTAGTCTAAACTGTCCCTATTATATTAAAAAATTATATTTTTTATTGATGTTTAAGGTTCTTATTAAAAAAAAAACCAAACCAAAACCTAACTGGAAATCAGGAACACTCAGATGAATCCATCCTGACAGAAGTTCCATAAAGCTTTTTTTATTGGTGAATCATACCCTCTGTTTTCTTGTTTCTTTACTTAACCTTTCTTAAGGAAAGGAGATGGCTTAGATCACTGCTCTTACCTAAAAGATGTTTTAAATGTATCAGTTACACTTTATATTTTTTATTGTTATTGTTTCAATAGACTGAGAAGTTTTAGGGAAAGGGAAATAGGAAACTCTGCATACCTGAAAAAGTTTTGTGAATGGCATGATCTATAGATCAATATCTAGATCAATATAGATCAATGTTCAACTGGACTTCTGAGTCACTGAAAGCAGGAAAGTGTCCTGATTCCTTGTGCTCTCTAGAAATAAGATTCTTCAAAAGTTGGGATAGTTTAGTGTTATTTTTCCATGCAAATTATATATTGAGGAAAGCCCCTGATAGAGCAGCATGGGTATTTCTCTGTCATGGATACAAACTGAGGTCTTGGGAATGGGGGTTTTCATCTTCATTATTTCTGGATGGACAGTTTCCTGGTAGAAAGAGGTGTGTGTACCATCACTGGAAAAATCAAAATCTACAGGGAAACACAGACAGATTTTTCCTTGTCTTTATCATGTTTGTGCATATACAAATATACAGCAAGAATTTCACAGGAGTGTACTTTCCATACACTAATGGAAAACTCTCCAGAAAATGAAATGAGGGAAACACCTAGTGCAAAAAGTTTTGGGAGGTATGTATTAGATTGCATTGACTTTGCAAAACAGTTAACTGCTGCAGGAAGACTGGTTTGAGACTTCATCTGCATAAGAGTTATCTAAAGTTCAGCTGACCTTCTGAATCTTTGCATGATAAAGGAAAAGAGGAAAACAGGAGAGATGCAAGAAGAAAGAATATGGAGAATGTGTCTTGCTTGCCACTACCTTAAACAGGAAAGAGCTGTAAATAAATTTTAAAATAGTTTGGCAAATGTATGCTCTACTTATTCAAGAAGCCAATAGCTGTAGAACCAGGTTGGTTATTAAGCTGTATCTAAGACTGTTCAGCTGAAGTCAAAGCAAGGCTCAATGTAACTTAGATCTTTTCGTATGGGATGACAGAAATCGTGAAGCAAAAGATCAGAGAAGAAACAAGTGCTTGATCTTCAGGAATGATGAATAACAACAAACCAGACACATGGACTTATGCATTTAAGTCAACAGGACTACCTGCACCTTGAAAATTATGTCAAGTTAGAGAGTAGCTCTGGAGCAGATATGCAGATGTTGAACTCCTGAAGAAGGAGAGAACAGAAGGGATGAAGAACAGACAAAATGAAAACAGAGGAGAATGCAGAATTGAAGACAAGACCCAGGAAAATTTTGTTAAAACTGCTTGGTATTACATTTTCATCTCAACCAATTATTAGACACTAGGCTCAAGAAAAGTGTTTTCAGCTTTTTAAAAATTATCCAAGCATTTGATGTCACCCTTGGTTAAACCTAGTTGTTCAATAAATAGTTTAGCTTAAAAGTAAATTTTGTAATCTGCTCTCCTTTTTCTCCTCCCCTCAGTATCTTGGATGACAACTGTCTAAACTCATTTCTGTGCCATTTATCAAACATATAGATGACTCTGTCAGCTCAAACCTGGGCCACAGAATGCAGCTTGATATAATTTTGACAAAGTCTAGCAACTGTCCTACCTCTTGCCTTCTGCACTTCAAGAAAGACCTCTGCCACTGTACATTTGTTATAGCCAAGCTTGCACTGTACACTATTAGTCATGGTTGTAACAAGTCAATTCCATTTTGTATAGATCTATGCCACTAAACAAAATACAGTCCAAGCAATGACGAATTGCATTCCTTTTTCTTTATGAAACCTCCAACAACTTAAAACCCAGGAGCAACCGAAATGTCTGTTGACCATGTTTGCTAGAGCTGAGTTTCACCTACTGTCATGAAGTGGTCATCGTTTAGCCAGTTGTTTTGTCACCTGATGACTCCTGCCCACCCAGGAAGGGGAATTGGAAAAGGAAAGGAGGCCCATGGGTTGAAATAGAAACAGATATAATAAAACAATAATAATAAAAATCAGTATTAATAAAAATATTAATATGCAGTACACAAAGTTATACTCAGCCAATATAGTAGCCACAATAAGTGGGAGAGTAGGAGCAGAATGACAGGTGAGACCCTCCAGAGTTGTAAACCATTGAAGAAAGAGGGCCGTCCCAAACAAACTCCACAGTTTATAGTAAGCATGATGTTTATGGTATGGAATCATTCTGTAGACCAGTTTGTGTCAGCTGCCCTGGCTTTTACTCCCCACAACTTCTACATCTTGTTAACATGAAAACTGCTAAAGACTTTTATCACTGCATACCAGTGTTGGCTGAAAATGAAACAAAAATACTTTGAAACTTTGTTCCCATGAAATCAAGTGCTGTACTCTTTGCAGAAATGTAGCTTTCCTGAATAAAAAAACCTGATTATATTATTCTACCCCAGCAAAACCAAGACAGAAGCCATTCCTTTCTTGTGGCACTACTTGGAGAAAGCACTGTATTTGTATTGCATTGCATAGGGTCTAACTCAGCAAGATAACAACAGTGAAGGCTACTAGAGACTGCTGCAGTACAGAACATGAGTGTCATTGCATTTGTATTTCTTAAGGTCACCATATGATTCTCTTCATCCATAGGCAATTTTTACTAATCGAGACAACCTAGAGTCATAGGCTAATCTTTAGCTCTTCATCTTCGTAGTATCACAGAATCACAGAGTATTAGGAGTTGGAAGGGACCTTGAAAGATCACCCAGTCCAACTCCCCTGCCAGAGCAGGATCACCCAGACCAGGTCACACAGGAACATGTCCAGGCAGGTTTTGAATGTCTCCAGAGAAGGAGACTCCACAACCTCTCTGGGCAGCCTGGGCCATGCTCTGTCACCCTCACAGTAATAAAGTTTTTCCTCATGTTCAGATTGAACCTCCTATGCTCCAGCTTGCTCCCATTGCCACTTATCCTGTCATTGGCTATCACTGAGAAGAGCCTGGCTCCTTCCTCCTGACACTCACTGTTTACAAATTTATAAACATTAATGAGGTCACTCCTCAGTCTCCTCTTCTCTAAGCTAAAGAGACCCAGCTCCCTCAGCTGCTCCTCATAAGTGAGATGTTCCACTTCCTCAATCATCTTTGTGGCCCTGCGCTGAACTCTTTCAAGCAATTCCCTGTCCTTCTTGAACTGAGGTCTTGTTCCATCCCTCACATCACCTGGACCTATGAAAGTGATCCAGGGTGACTGAAACACAAGAGTTCTCCTCACAACCATTCATTATATTTTATTTCAGTTAAGTTATTTTTAATCCACTCTAATATTGTATTCCTACCCTGTGGAGATTTATTCTCTTTGAGAGTTCCTTATAGAGAAGTATCAAAGTAAGTTATGTCCATTGAGTCACCTTTATGTACTGTTTTATTAACTTCTTCAAGGTACCTGAACAGGTCAGAGGTGCGCTATCTTTTTCTTTGAAGAGCTTATGACCCTATTCTCCAAGTACTGTACTACCCTGTACTGTGTTTGTGTGATGGGATTTTGGTGGTGGGGGAGGGACTACAGGAATGTTTTGTGTGAGAAGCTCCGTGGCTCCAAGTCAGACCTACCTCTGGCCAAGGCTGAACCAATCACTGATGGTGGTTCCACGCAATGAATAACATATTTAAGAGAGGTGTAGGCATGGAGTGGGGAGTGCAGTCCTGACTCTGGCTAGGCACAGCTGGACCAGTACCAACTGCAGCCCCAGATCCCACTGCAGCTCCAGACCCAGTCCAAGAACTGGGAGCTCTTCAGGAGCTAGCAGAAGGAACTTGGAATGGAGAGAGGAGTGGGATGTAAGAGAAACATCTACAGAGACACCAAGGTCAGTGAAGGTCGAGAAAGAGGTGCACCACAGTAGAGATTACCCTGCAGTCTGTGGTAAGATGGTAAGTTGTCCCCCTGGAGCCCATGGAGGATAACAGTGGAGCAGACATCAACCTGAAGCCTGTGGAGGACAGAGCAGGTGTCTGTGCCTAAAAGGTGGTTGTGGCACTGTGGGGAACCTCTTGCTGGAGCAGTCTCATCCGGAAAAACTGCACCCCACAGAAGGGACTCATGTTGGAGCAGTTGGTGAACTGCAACCCTTAGGAAGGACTCAAATTGGAGAAGTTCATGGAGGACTGTCTCCCATGAGAGGGACTCCACACTGGAGCAAAGGAAGGGTCTGAGTAATCCTTCCCCTGAGGAGGAAAGAGCGGCAGAAAGAACATGTGATGAACTGGCCATAACCCTCATTCTCTGTCTCCCTGTGTCACTTAGAGGGAGAAGGCAAACTAAGATTTGGCTGTATTTCTCATTATCCTACTCTGATTTGATTCGTAACAAATAAAATTGTTTTTTTTCCCCCAAGTTGAGTCTGTTTTTTGCCCATGACCATAACTGGTAAGCGATCCCTCCCTGTCCTTGTCTCCACCCAAGAGCCTTTTGTTATATTTTCTTCCCCCCTCTTCCCCCATCTTACTGTGAGGAGGAGTAAGGGAGCAGTTGCATGATGTTTAGTTGTTATTTGAGCCTAAGCCATTATACAGTCTCTCCTTAATTAAGCCCCTACCATTTCCTTGTCCTTTTTATTTCGAATTTTCCCCTTAGCTGAGGTAGTTTATGTTCCAATATATTCACAGGTAGGATTTCCAAATCTTTAAAGTAAGCTTTGTGGTTTGCTTTCCTTTCTTTATGCAAAGTTATGACATAATTTATACTTATAAACAATGGCAAGGATCTAATTTTACAGCAAGAAAATCTAATCTAAATTTCTGTATCTATTTTTTTTTGAGAATCAGATCCTAGTCACAAGAGCTCTTGCACTCTTCTCATGCTCTACCTCCTGTGTAAGGATTTACATAAATTTCTCAGTGAATAATGGGACTAATGAAGCTTGGTTTCCTACAAATGTGTGCCCAGTAACTCTAAATATGCCAACCCCTAAGCTGCCTTCCCTTTACTTTCAGTTCACAGTTCCCTTGCAGAGTCCTTGGTATCTTTGCATCGTGATTGAAGCACTCTTCCCCTTCCATGGCTGGTGGGGCAGGAAGCAGATCCTGTGGATAGTTCAGTTATGTGTTCATGGACGGGTGTCCCCACTGGACATGTAACAGATGTTCATTGAAGCAATCCCAGAGCCTTTCTTTGGTAAGGACCTTTTCAAAATTTCCTTTTTATAACCAGCCACTAGTTTTCACTAAAGCTTAGGACTTGGTGTCTATTTCTTACTCTCTGTAGATCCTATTTAGGTTAATAACTGTGTTTGGAATTCGTCTGGGGAAGTTCAGGGTGATGGGAAATACAAGTGGGAGAATACAATAAAGTGTATTTCTCTAAGTAATCACATTTAAAAAATGGTTTTAAGCTACATATCCTCTAGAAAAAGAACATCAATAACTGACTAAATTGTGTCCATTTTGGTTTTTGTTTTACTGTGGCTTTTTTGGGGTTTTTGTTTGTTTGTTTGTTTTGGGGTGTTTGGTTGGTTTGGTTTTGGGGTTTTTTTTGTTCATTTGCTTATTTTTGGGTTGTTTTTTTTTTCTCCTACAACAGACCATTCAAACTTAAACATAGAAGTCATATTCATTAATCTAGAAAAAAAATATTGCTTCATGTTTTGCTTACTCTCTCTGTCATGTCTCTGAGCTTGAAACTGTATCTCATCGGGAGAGACAGGCAAACACTGCTTCTGATTTTCTGCAATACTGGACAAAGTACTACTTAAGCTGAACACGGAATCCTCCCTTCAAATATCAGGCCACATTGCTCCTAAATAGTATCAGAATTCCTGCAAATTATGTCTCAGTCACAGCCATTATGTTATCCCTGTTTCAGGAGGCTTTTCAGTTTTCTTAAAGTGAATGTGATTTTACAGGAAAAAAATACCAAGACCAAGTATCTGAAACCAAAATAGATTTTTCCAGGCATGTTTATCCAAGCAATAATGTTGGCAGAACTTACACCCATTTTGATAAGCTGCCTAGCAAGTAAGAGCTGACAAAATAAGGGCTTCACTCATTCTGAAAACCTTGCTCCTGGTATATACACTCCTCAAAGCCTGGTGTTTAAAGCTTGTTTTAGTTCCTAAACATACATTTTGCTTATGTGGCTTCACTATTTCTGCACATATGTCCACAGAAACTGAGTCCATGGCAGTGGTAGTGCTATCTCTTTGAGCTGGAGCAGAGTTAAATATTCCAGCATTTGCAAGTGAAATGTAGTGAGTGTAATTAGTAGGAACAATACTTTGCAAATGCCCCATACATTCATAATCCTATGCAAACACAGAATTGACTGCATCCCCACGGTAACTCTGATGACTTTAGTATACTTAGAATGGATTTAGCTCATCAAGAGAGATGCTAGACATGCCTCACTCTTTAAATACATTCATTTCCCTTTGAAATTGATTTAATGAGGAAGCTGATTTGGCCTATACAATCAACAGAATCAGACTTTAAAAATGCATATTATATTACATTATATATATATGCATGCACAAGCACATACACAGCCATATTTGTGTATAAATGTATATAGAGACAAACAGTCCAGTTCTTCTCCTTTTGCTCTTCTGATCATCTTCCTACAGAAGACAGTTAAGACAATAAGTCAAGAACTCTTCATTCACTACAAAAAGAACAGAATATGTCATCACTATTAATGGTTTATAACACCTGAGGCCCTGAACATTAGCAGGGATTTATTTCTGTAGAAAAAAAGAAACTCTACAGCTTTTTATAAAAGGGTAGTTGTAAAAGGCAGCTGTAGGTATTGTCTGTTATCTGCTTATCATATACTATATGACATTATAAATTCACTCTCACCAAACAGCCAAACATAATTGCTCCCCCATGGATTTCACCCACTGATACATCCCATTCTGAATTTGAAATAAAGGAAGGTTAGGATCTAATGTAATGTGTTTGCAAAGTATTTAGAAACTGTCTACATTTTAGGGAAAGTTGTAGCAGTTTTCTCTACTTGTTCACTTTTGAGTTTTACTTCCTAAGACTGAATAGTTTTAATTTCTTTCCAGGGAAATAAGAAATTTGTGACAGCAGTAAATTTTGAAGCAAAGTAATTTAAATGCTATAATTACCAGGTAGTAGGAGGTGGAGCGAAAGTTCAGGAAGTCTTAATTTGAGGCAATGTGTGCAGATTAAGTCAGGATGCAATTGCTGGAAGGTATTAGCTGGTTTCTATGGGACATATGCAATTTTTATGCAGAAGATGTGCAAAATGAATTTTTTCATATTGTTACCATATAAATCAACTTTGTAAGCAATTCATTATCTCTATTCTCACATTTTGCATAAGTGATCTCTTGTTTGCCACAGTAGTTTACATGTGGTAACCCAAAAAAAATAATCTAATACCCAAGATCTATAATCACCAAATGACTGCTTTCCACTCTTGTTCTATTCATTGTTTTCAAGAATAGCTACATGCCTAGAGATATAGAGAGGAAAATGATAACTGCCTACAGCTATTTGAAAGGTTTTAGTTTAAAAAAAGGGTAAGAATTAATTTAGTGTAATAATGGGTATGGCTATGAGTTATGAGATAAAATTGAGAAATGGAAAATAATGGCTGAACATTCAGAGAAGTGGGATAAGAAGAAGAAGAGACAGTGTGAGACCTATTAATCTGTAGAGTAATCTCCAAAGGGGAATAATACAAGGCCCATTTCTTGACATTTAAAAGGAGACCGAACAAAAGGTGAACAAATGTACAGCAGGGTACAATACTGCATTATCAAAGAGATTAACGAAGTGATCTAATAGAGCTTTGCTACCTGAGTCTGATATATACCAATGAAGTCTCACATAAATATCTCTTTCCATGCAAAATAGGACAGTTAGGACTTTTCTTAGCTCTGCTCAGAGGTATAGACCTGTCATTTTAAAGAAAAATATTCCAACCTTCCCCCAGTTCCCTTCTCTAACTCGTCCCCTTCCTCTACCTTGTCAGCATTTGTTGTGTGATGAGCTGCATCGCAACAAAAGAGAGGTAGAAAAAGGAGACCACAGCCCTAGGGAGTCGACAGTATCAACTACCCCTTTGATGGATTCCATAATTATACTCAGAGGTCAGGACTACAAGAGACCCTTCAGATAGTACAGCAGCATTGATGTCTGTACCAATAAAGTATTCGTGAATATATTTCTCTCACAAAAAATATCATATTATTTTAGTGAATTATCCATTCATGCTGTATAGTTCAGATCAGCTGACAAGACATCTTACAAGAAGGATGCCAAAGTCTTCAATGAATTTTTAAAATTAGTATGATGTTCAGTGAAGTTTTTAATCTATTTTCCTCAAAAACATTGGAAGTGGGACTGGATTATCAAATTATTTTTTCTGCTATATCAGGTTGTTGTACAATTCCTTTTGCAATCCTCTCAAAGTTCTTAGATAAAACACTTAAGTATTTTGGCTTTTCTACTGTGTCTGGAAGTTCTTCTAAGAGCTATATTTTTTTCCTAAAGTTTAGTCAAAGATAATTCATAAGCAGAAGATATTTATCTTCTTTCTCTTGTCTTCTCCCGGTCCTTTCAAAATATTTATAGGTAGAAACCATGACGTCTGTAAGCCTTTATTTTGGCAGACCAAATAAATCAAACCTATGTTTTCTCTGTTCCTCATATTGTTTGCATAGCCTTTTTTTGCATCTACTCCAATTTGCATGAAAAATTATTAAATATTAATATCTTAACTGGGTTCTAGAACAGGAATATCTGTTGCAAATGTTTTCATATTTTCAAATGATGGCAGTGTAAAAACTTTCCTTCATGTGATCATAGAATCACATTTGATGTTTTCTGTTGTCTTATCACACATCTCACTGAAGGGTGTCCTGTGATTGTCATAAACAAAACTGTCCCTATCACGTTGAGATAAAAGTGCCTAGTATAAAGTGGGACTTCATGTTCCAAGTTCTTAAAAGCTTGAATCTCAATTTTTACTATTAAATATCCTCCCGCTTCCATATTTCCTATCCTCAAAATTATCCAATTTACCCTGCAATGTATTCTCTCCATCCACTGAATTGATAATGTTACTTCATAACCTGACTGATCTTGTCATCAATTTATTAATGAAATTAAAACAATCCCCTAAATCCTACCTACCTATTGAATATCTTCCCTCTAGGCCTATAGTCTCTTTTCCAACACACTTTTTATAACTATTGCAGCATCCAGTTCCTTATCGACCTTAGAACTTACACTAATATCATCTCCATTGCTTTAAGTAATGATTTTCTACATGGTATTATATCCAACCTTCACAAAAATCCTGATAAATTATATCCTTCCATGAGTATTTTTTTAACTCAATCTGAATTAGCTAAATAATAATGAAATTTTCACCTTCCCTCCCCCCCCCCAAGGGAAAATCAGAATCCTTTGATTTACATTCTGAACCATTCAGCTGATGCACCCCAACCAAAGTAATCTCGACTCCAAACTAGGAAACACAACTTGTTTCATTATCTCCAATTGTATGTGATCATGTTATTTGCCAGAGAGAGCAGTGGTTGTTTCTCTTGAATTTAGTAAGTTTTTTTTACTATATCCTGAAAAAAAACCCAACCCAAACCTCATGGAAAAACTAATGAAGTATAGGCTAGATAAGTGATCATTGTGGTGGGTCAAAACCAGGCTGAATGGCCAGGATCAGAGAGCTGCAGTCAGTGGCACAATGCCTAGTTGAAGGCCAGTCATTAGTGGTGTATCCCAGGGGTAGTTACTTCTACCACTGTTCAACGCAAACACTGTTCAACATCTTCATTAATGACCTGGATGAAGCTGAGTGCACCCTTAGCAAGTATCCAGGTAATACAAAACTGGAAAGAGTTGCTGATACACCAGAAGGTTTTTCTGTCATCCGTAGGGACTTGGACAGGCTGGAGAAATGGGCTTTCAGGAAAGTCATGAAGTTTGTCAGAGGGAAATGTCTAATCAGGCTCCTGAAGAAGACTAAGCCTATGCACTAATACAGTCTTAGAACCAAGCATCTGGAAAGCAGATCTGTAGAAAAGAACCTGGGTGGACACTAAGCTGTACTAGTAATGTGGCCTTCTAGCCTCCCAGATTACATTAGAAGTGTCATCAGCAGGTTGGAGGAAGTGATCCTTCATCTCTGCTCAGCATTAGTGAAGCCATTATCTTGAGTGCCCATCCATATTTGGCCCCTCCCAGTGTAGGAGGGACAAGGACATACAGGAGTGAATCCAGCAAAGGACAATGAAGGTGATTAAATTGTCTGAAAATTTGACATACAAGGAGAGACTCAAAGTGCTGGGACTGTTCTGCTTGAAGAAGAGATGGCTCAGGTCAATCTCACCAACGTGTATAAATACCTGATTGGGGTGAGGAGGGTGTAAAGAAGATAGAGTCAGGCTCTTCTCATTAGCTTCCAGTGGCAGCAGGCAAGGCAAAAACTGAAATACACATAATTCTATTTAAAAGCAAGAAAATACATTTTTTATTGTGACAATGGTTAAACACTGGAACAGGTTGCACAGGGAAGCTGTGGAGTATCCAGCCTTGGAAATACTCAAAGCTGGACTGGACACCACCCTTGAGTACCTGCTCTGGCTGTGCCTACTTGGAACAGGGGGGTTGGACTATATAATTTCCAGTGGTGCCTCCCAACCTCAGCAATTCTGTGATTCATAATCTTGTGGTTGAAATAATTCATATTTGGGTTTTTAAGAAAGGAAGATTGCTGGCACAGTGTTATTTACCAGGGGAACTGTGAAGTTCTCCTTTTCACTTTGTGCTGCAAGTGGCTGTAACTTACTAGCTATAACATATTTATAGTGTTGTCATTTGGAGCAACTATGTGTGGAGGTTTGAAATTTGTATGAGACTGATATGTAAAATACGATTTCTTTTCCCTCTGCAGTCCTCTCAGATAAATGCAGATGGATAAATTCAGTGTTCTAGACATGTTTTCTTCTATGGAAGGAGTGAAACAGCCTTTCTGCCCTACTTTTGGGTGATATTATTGGTAGAATCTGAGGTAGTTTGAACAACAGATAAGGGTGTTAAAATATAGATTCCTTGTGAACAGCCTTTGTTTAAATGAATATGATTTTGTGTGCAGCTTTTGCAGATGCTGTCCTGTAGCTAAAGTTTGGCCCCTACTCCTTCCTAAGTCAGCATCCATAGACATAAAACTTTGTATCAAAGAGCTGAAGGACTGTGGAGATGCTGACATACAGGGCTGACTTAGGAAAATGAACAAGGCTATTACTGCAGTGAATTGAATACAGTTGATTTAATTTTAGCCACATGGAATTAGGTCCTTTTCATCAGTTCAAGGAAATATCCAAACCCGATAGTCTTCATGTTTTTTAAATTACTGTTTTTATTATTATTTAAGAAATACTTTCTTGAGTGGTTGAAGTTTTAACAATTTTTATCCTTATTGCATCCATCATCTGGAATAACCAAAATGTATAATCAGTCACCATATAATTCTAATTCAATGGCACATTTTTGGTAGGATTTGATACATATCTAGGACTGGCTTGGTTGGTTTGGAGTGTTGCATTCCCAGCTACAGATAGACAGATATTTGGATGCGCACACAAGCACACAGACACAAACTAGAGTCAAAAAAAAAGTTTTTTTTTTCAATAGTAACTATGTATATTTTGGTAAGAAGATAGGTCTCTTAAACAGAGATCTGCAACAGGATAATGACTTTACAAAACATGACTGACAGTTACTGCACTACGTCTTTAATCATGCTTTTATTTCTATCAAGAATGACTTATACTTTCATCACGTTTCATACACATGTTAGAGCTGAATGTGCTACTGAAGCTTCAAAGGAATGAATAAACAGAGTTTCTGTAGAGCTTAATGGGCTGATATGGTTAGTGAACACGTGAAAAAAAGGACCATGCTATACCATACAGCCACACCATTAGAAAGGGCTGCTTCATCTTCTGTAGCTGGTGGTCCCAGAAACAGCTTGTATTTTAAGTGCCTTTCTAGCTTGAATTTACTTCTCATGGGTTTCTGTGCTGAGTATCTCTGGTATTTATTTAGCCAACTGATGCATTTGACCATGTTCTTGCCATAACTGGTGTGGCATATTTTTCTTCGGACATCAGATTGTTCTATCATGCTCAGGGAAATAAGAAACAAATAAATTATGACTAAGACTGATGGGAACCTGTGACCATTACTGTCCAGGAGAGTATGTGGATACTAAAACTTTGGTAGCAAATTCTGAATATTCTCCAAGCATTAGGGTTATCCAGCTCTAGTCCTCAGGATATTCCCATACCAACACACTTCTATATCTTTGCTAATGGTTGTAGAAATATGAAGTAGAGATACATCAGACACACGTTCATTAGTTGCTCCCTAACTGTCCAGTCCAACTTCTATAATTGATAGAGGAGCCTTGAGCCTTATTAAGTCTAATTTCCTACAATGAAATTGCTTTCAGCCCACCAGTTCTGTCACTTGTACATGGTCTTTATTTTCTTGCTTTGAAAGGGCTACAGACCCCTCTCTGGAAGTAGGATCTCAAGTCCTTCAGGTGGAACTGGGAACCTAAATATCTTTGTGGGTTTGCTTAATAAAACTTCAGAATTTTGGCATCCAAAATTAAACCGAAACTACATCCCATTATTTTAAAAACATGGCAATGTACATATAAAACAGCTAAACAACTATTTGTTCCTGCTTTAAGGGGTGTATGTGTGTGAATATTTAAACAAATACTGGAAGTGATTCCTCTTCACAACAATAGATAATCATTAGCTTATAAAGTGTTAATGATTCCCCAATGACAGATTTAACTGAACATTCAGTAAGACTTTGCAAGATATTAGAACTTGTCAAAATTGGCTTTTATGATAACAGTGCAATAAGAACAATCCAAGTCGGAAGATTGCATTGAATTTTAGGACTTTCACATTTTAAAAAATAATTTTAATTGGCAGAGGCCATCCTGAAGGTGGGCTTTTGTTTTCAGTTTTATTGACTTCATCTACAATATGATTTGCAGCCCTGGTCCCCATGCCCTTCAGACTATAGATCACACTTAAATTTATTCCTTAGCTGTAGACTCACATTTTTTTTCAGAAGAAGATAGGAATACAGAAAGAAATTTGTGTATCCAGGTCCTATCCCTGCAGGGAGTTAGGCTATGAACAGCGATGCAACCATTAAAGATAACAAAAAATAACAGAAACTCAGAAGAGGTTATTAATCATTAAATTCTCTTTAAGAATGTTATTCATCATTCTCTTTTAAAGGACCTAGAGTAATAGCAAAAACATACCATCAACTTTAAAACAATTTATTCAAATGCAATCACGGCACAAAGTAGTGTATTTTAGCAATATGGGAAATTGAAAAGGGCCACATTATTACAATGATAGAAGACAAAATATGAAACATGGCTTTGTAAAGATTAACTTCCAGGATTTCAGAAGGTTTATTGTGTATATGAAATAAGATTTGTAATTTTGGGAAGATAAACTACATTTTTCATATCTAACACAGAGTTTGAGTTTCAAAGAGTAACATTCAAATCAAGCGCAGTTATGGAATTCTGACCTGTGCTTATAGTAGAAAATAATTCTCCCTCTGAAATTTATTTATAAACAGAAAGCTTTGGAGAATGTAATCTTTGCCAGCTTGTTCTAATGCAACACAAAATGAAGAAAATACTGACCATTTCAGAACAAGGGCAGTCTTAATTTCTGCAATGAGAATGAATGTCCATCATACCATGATTATAGTGGAGGTATAAAAATAGAGCAGATACATCAGGATATTTTGAACTCATCCCCCAATAAGCTCCTAATCTCTAGCAATTTGCAGTTCAAGGCCTTATGAAACCTTTCTGCCCCTGTAACATGGCCAAGATTGTTTCAGAAAAATTAGGACAATCAAGTAGTGCCTTGGAGGTTATCAAAAGACAAATGTAATTTTCTCCCTGTACTCTAGATTTTGAAAAAGAAAAACTTGTGTTAGTAGGTTCATCTCTTAGTAATTTTTTTAAATTTTCATTTTTATAAATCATAAAGCATAAGACTAGTTTCCAAGCGTTGGTACATCTTTAATACTTTTCATACTCAAGAAGAATGGTTCATATACGGTCTTGAAGGTATCATTTCCTCTCACCAGTTCATTCCTTATTTAGCATGTTTATGAATATAACTAGACTAGCTAAATATAATAGTATGTACTCTCTTTCCTCTTGAAAATTTCTTTCTTCTTTCCATGTTTGCCTGCCAGTAGCTTATGAATTTCTTAAATAATTTTTCAGCTCTTATAGTCACAAAAAATAGAGTAAATATAACTTGTACTACTATATTGGTTATAGTATTCATTTAGTCAGCAACCAGATCAAACAACATTCACCTGTTCGTTGGTCAGATGTGTCTTTCTTATCTGTATTCCAGATAAATATAATATTTCCTACTACATATGAAAATATACTGTTTTCTGAAACATTTACTTTAAATTGGCACACTATATAGCTCTCAAGAGCTTCAATTTGGTTTTGTTTTCAGTGAAGGTCAAGTAATCTTGATGAGTGGATAAGAGACACAGTGTAGAAAATAGTAGGTACACACAATTGTATGAAAACCTCTTATAAACTTTGTTGCATATATGCCAAAATCCTCCCATCCCTTCCCAGTCTTGGTTGTCTTGACACAAACTTCATTTTTGAACATGCTTAAAGGCATGGAAAATTATGGATAACATAATGATTATTTTGTACACAACTCATACCATCTAGCTACACAACCGTAGTTCAGTGTGAAGCAGATTGGTCGTCTTCTATCTGATTAAATTCCTTTTTCAGTCCTTGAGTGTTGACTGTAATTTGCAGGCATGTAAATGTGTAGAAGTGCATCATATATAAATTAGTAAAGCCAGAAAATAACAGGCCCACTTGGAACTCTTTTGCTGTTACAAATCAGCAAACTAAAATCTCCAGTCTAGGAGACATACAGGAGTTCAAGCAGCATATTACTCTGTATAAACACCTTTTTACTACATTTTGACAGCTTTTGACAAATGTAACACTGAGCAAAATCGTTTGCAATGGCTGCATCTGCCTTTTTAGAATCCATGATGAGAACTGCAAAGACTGGTTATTTATTTAAAAGTCAAGTCTACGTTCAGCAGTTTTGTGAAGTGTGAACAGTGAAATCACTTCAGTGCCATATTTTTCTGTGTCTAAGTGGAATGCAAGTAGTTTCTATCTTCCTAACCTATACCTTTGGTGCTTTAGCTTTTTTCCAAAGAACATTTGGCAAGTAGCTTCTGGTAACAACGTCTTGCGAATTAATTCACAACTTCACCTCTGAAATGAGAACGTATTGGCTTGTTTAGCCTGAGTAACGCTGTTAAACCCTGACTGTGTAACAGTGCTCAGGATCACTTGGATGATGAATACTTCAATCAATGCAAGTGTTTCAATATTTATTCTAGACTCACTATTTGACTGAACATTTCTTCCTATGACACCTGAAAACAGAAATTTTTATGTTCTTCTGGTGATGAAAAATAGTAAAAAATGTTTGCACTGTTTGACCATTTCCAGTATACAAAGTGGGTTATGGTGAAATTAGGGAGAGTCAGTTACGAGGAGAAATACAATGGATTCATGCTTCCAGGCTAAGCACAGAGATGTCTCTAGGAAGGCCAATGAATCAGTTTTCATGAACCACCTCGTTTACTCTGTGTAAGATCTGAACTAGGTTCTCTTTCATCAATAATTGTTATCAGCATCTGACAAGCAACCAGTTCTAGAAAGAAAAACTTCAGGCTCTTTTAAATTAGGTTTCTGAGAGATGGAAGCAACACAGCTTTTATCCAGGCTACAAGTGTTAAACTAGTTTTTTTGCTTATTTCTCTTCTACATTTTTCAAAAGGTACCTTAAACTACAAGAAAGAAATCATATTATCTGATCCAATATCCTCAGTCAAGTTGTTATTAGAGACACAACAACAGAATTTTCTCCATTATCTGCTAATTTAATCATATTGACCTCCTTTTCCCCTGCTTCTTGCCAAGGACTCAAACAATTAAGAGTTTGCATGAATAGATAGATGCCTGTGTCTCTTATGCAACACTTTCCAGCTTGAGGGGCTAAACCTGGATGAGATAATTCCCTGTTGTCTTTTCCCAGGAGACTGTCTCCCTCACAGCTTTCAGACTTTTTTGTGAGGTTGAACTCCTGAGCATACCACACGCATCATTCCTCACATTTTGTACTACTGCAGAAAACTCCACCAAAACTATTCTTCCCGGTAGGCAGAAACACAAACCCTTATTCATTATCTCCAAAGTCCATGTTTACCTCTGAAGTCTGCTCTTCCCTGTCTTTCACAGCTCTCACTGTAGTAAATAGGAACAGTTCTTCCTCCACCTAAGAGCAGAAAGGGGTCTTTTACTGATTTGTTTCAATTTATTTTCTTTTCTTTATGGAAAGGATGAAAGTCTCTCTAATTGCCTGGGTTTTGATCCTGTAATCAAAGTCACATGTGTTACAGGACAGATAAGAAAAAACCATGAGTTAAATGTAGAGGAAAGAAATTTGGCTTGTGGATACAACACTGGACTGGAAAGCAGGAGGTTTGAGATTTATTCCTATCATTACTGTTTGCTTTTACATGATCATTGTCAAGTCATTTAACTTCTGTGTCTCAAGTTCCTTTATATTCAGAAGAAAAAAAACACATTTCTTTCTTCCAGGCAGATACTACATGGAGTGAGGCCTAATTAAAGCCAGTAAAGAGTTTTGAGATCCTTGGATAAAAGGTGCTATAAAAAGTTCCAACTATTAATTGCTTCATGCTCCCTACTAGATTTTAAGTCACATATCTCTTTGAATCATGGATCTCTATTAAGTGAAGATTGCTAATAGTGTGGAATCCTGCAGTTGTTGGCTTTTTAATTTCAGAAACAGATGTCTTGTGAGATCGAGCCGTCCTTGCTTATGAACGAACCTAAAATCTCAGCTGATATCTTCAGACTTCTGAAATAAGGCAGAAAAACAACACATCACTTATCCATTTCACCGTCTTTCATTATTTTCTGCACATTTTTCTGGCTTTCTCTGTGAAGTCCGCCACCTTAGAGGATATGATTTTTCCCAGGTGGTTTAGATCTATTTCTAAGTAGTTGAGTTTTTTGTTTGTTTATTGCTTTTTTCCTCACCTCATTCAGGTAAAATCATTTTCAGGAGGAGTTGGGGAAGAAGTGTGTATTGTATGGAAGAAGTGTGTATTGTATAAAATTTTCTACTTCTCAAGTTACCAAGCTAAGTGGTGATACTTGAATCACCACAGTCTTACGCAGATCCTGAGCAGCCAAATAGTTTCTTCTAAGCACGTACATGGATGTGAACCACTGTGTAACACAATTGCCTCTCCTTTGGTTACCTTTTCTTCCTACAGAGTTACAATGGGCAAAGCAATCAATAGACAATAGCCCAAAACTAGGTTATTTCACTTACCTTTAAAGGAATGCTCCAATTTCTTGCAACTCTGGCAAAAATGGACCTGTTTTATTTTAAGAGAGACAGGAAATCTAAAGACTGTCTCCCTACCTTTAACTTCCTAGACCCTGTTGGAAAGTATTTGGTTAATCACTGTATTGTTTTGAGCTGAACAAACTATTGCTTTTCAAGAAGACCCAACCACAAATTAAAACACACCTTTTAAAAAAAACAAGCATTCTGGCATTGTACCATACCCCCATCATCTCAGACTGACAACGGTTGGGTTTTTTTATACATAACACATGCCCAAGAGCAGTTAGCTTCACTATAACTTGGCAAAAAATTTCCACAGAAATATACAGAAGTCCAATTTTCTTCCAGCTGAATCAAAACTCTCTGATGAGCTAGATTTATGTGATTAAACATGAAGCTGGTATAAGGCAGAAGGTACAAGAAACATTTCTTTGAAAAAATAGGCAAAACTATATTGCTGCTCAGTTTTGAACCCAGCTTTGATACTGTCAGCCCCCTTTGTCCACCTGGAGACAATTTCTATTAATGTTTGTGCTGAAATATTCCACAATGCCATGCAGTAGTGCTTTAACTGGTAGGGGTTACTCACCCACTAAGTCCGCTTAAAGAAACACAACTTGCACTTAGTGTAAACGTGCAAAATGCAGGACGCTTCACTGGTTGGCAATAGGAGCATGTGCAATGCCAAAGCCAGACTGAGCTTTCCAGATCTAAACCACTGCAATGGTACTGCTAAAAGTCAAATGGTACTGTGAAAAGTCAAATTCCAAGCAAATTTTCCTGCATAAAATGGACTTCTACAGGTCATTCTGGACTGGAGAAAGAGACCATTGATCACCAGGCAGCAAATGTCCATACAGGCATGTCAGAAAAACAGCAGTGATGATGAAAGTAACTTTTCCAAAGTAAAACTGCATTTACAGGGCAAAACTATAACTTTTGCTCCAACAGAAGCAGGATTAATCACTTCCCCATGACTTGGGGTCTGCTATAAAATAGGAAACAGCTTGTAGTTTTGAAGTATTGGTGAGAGCTACCAGCCTCTGCCCTGGGTTTTATTTAACTATTTATTGAAAATGCTGCAGCTGTTTAATATTTATTATTGTTTAACCCGTAAGGAAATAGAAATACTAAAAGCATTTTTGATCAATGGATTCAATCTCGAAAGGCTTTCGGGTGTGGCTGACTGTGATTTCTGCAGAGTGAATCTCTACTTTTAACTCCACTCTCCAATCATTTGCTATGCAAGAAAATGTTTTCTGAAAGGATATTTGAATTTTTATTTTCTTTGTCAGTACTACTGCTACAGTTTCAGTCATCAGACAGGGAAAGACCAGGACATGATACATATGCAATCTTGTAACTGCCATTACCTAATGTAATGGTAATATTTTCAAGGTTACCAGTCCTATTTCAGTGTTTTATTTCAAGCTGTTTCCAGTAATTACATAGTAGAGCACCTGTGCTGGATGAGTATCAAGGGTATTAAGGCCAGAAATTTCTCAGACAAAAAGAACATTTATTTTTATCTTAAATTGATTTTTTCTTTTTATTTAAACAATCCAGCAGAACAGTCAACACCCAAACTTGCGAGTATGTTAAGGTATGAGAAGCAGAAAATTAAAAGGTGACTGTACAGTACCAGCTCTAATTGGTATTATTCAATCTGGTGAAGTACAGATAAAGAGCACAAAAATGAAAAAATGGAGCTCAGTTCTAAAGAGCCCTTTTCAAAGAGGTTTCAGATTCTACTAGCAGCACAGAAAAGGACTATTATAACTACTTATACTTCCATACAATTAAGATATGCAGAGCAGTGTGACATATGTCAACTTATACACCTAACAGTAAGGCATATAAACAACACAATTATGTGCTAAAGAGATTATGATTCCTTTTGTTTGGAAAGAGATCTGCTACTTCTTGTAATTGATCTATTGAGTTCATCATAATTTTGTTTGCAGACACAGAACTAATTTCTTGTATATCCCAAGTAATATTATGCCCACATATGTAGTACAGTTGCTGTGTATGTTCATGGCAACTGTTCTGTGGTGTGTTCAGAAGCCTACAGATCCCTGATATGGCAGTGGTTTGATGCTAAAAGCATCAACCTACAACCTAAATTGGAGATACATCAAGTCTGATAATGTATGGAATATAGGTGTTGATTTCAGATGAGGGAACTAAGCCACACCTTTTTAAAGTAAACAGGGTAACCAGGTATTGTCTTTATATATATATATAAAATATATCT